>NW_004949204.1:468935-472756 GCF_000317375.1 Microtus ochrogaster
TGGAGCCTGTCCTAGAACTAGCTCTTGTAGACCAGGCTGGTCTCGAACTCACAGAGATCTGCCTGCCTCTGCCTCCCAAGTGCTGGGATTAAAGGCGTATGCCACCACCGCCCGGCAACCATCTGCTTTTTAAAAATTGTATATATTTATTTATTTATTTATTTATTTAATTTCTTAGACAAATTAATTTATTTATTTAATTTTCTGACTATGTATAGCTTAGATGTCCCCTCCATTCTTTCCCTAAAAATATTGGGTTCCTTCCTAGCTCTGTTCCTTCCTTTTTTATTCTGAGGGCCACCCAATTAACTCACCCTGGCACCTGGCACCCACAGGCCCGACTGCCAGAGACATGGTTTTCCTGCCTCCAGGCAGCTGGAGCCAGCTGAAGCTCTCAAGACCTGCCTCCTGTCACGTTTTTATCCATGGCCAGACAGTGGTTGTCATTCTAGCTACCGCTGACCCGCTATGAGCTGTGTGTCTCTCAGAGCCGCTGCTGCTGGCTCTGCCCTCGTAGACTTCACCCCGCGTCTCGAAGCAGCTTCCTCATCCTGGTTCCACTTTTAAGGTCCCAAGACTACAAATGTACTGGCCACCCCAGCTTCTTCGAAAGAAACGAGAGGATGCCTGCTGTGGTCCCCTCCCTAGCCCTTGGTCCACCCCTGGCCCACAGAACGCTCAAGCCTTCTTGACCATTTCTGTTGGCTCTTCTTTTGACCAACCCTAGACGCGTGCAAGGCACCATCACGCTGGCTTATCCGTCCTTCAACCAGTGTTTGGTGAACCCCTTCATTTCTCAGAAGGATGAAGTAAATTCATCCAGGCCCAGCTGTCAAGAGCTTGCTTCCTAGGAATTCGCCAGCCTTCGTCAGCCACAGCAAGAGTCATGGAGGTTACCTCAGAGGGCTCTTGTCAGACTTACTGAGGCTGGCATGTAAAGGCGCTCAAGAGTTATGCTGTACTGATCGCGATGATGTCACTTGACAGCCACAGCGGAATGCTCAGTGGGCTGAACTCCAATCCGAGGCTCCTGGCGCTACCTCACGCTGAACCCCACAGCTCTTCCTCCTCGCACACCCTCCAAAGCCTCATGCCTTCACTCCCTCCCTGTTTGTGTCCCGCTAAGACAGGGCCCCATCCTTAGTTTGTTTCATTTTTAATTTTAAATGTTTAATGGATTATATATACAAATTCATTTAGCAATTTAAGGACTCATTTGCAGCCAGTGTCTGTGCCTTTCACACCTATGGGTAACATGCGCTTGAGCCCAGCACCACAGTCCCCGTCCGTACCGAACAGAGCCTAGGGGCCATTGTGCCCTTCTCTGATTTTTCGTCCCACCTCTGCACGATAAGCCTAGTCTCTCGAATTCACTTTTGCCTAGCTCAATCATTATGTTAATGAAACCGCATGTGCTTGTGTGTTCACATCTGCCCGGTCCCCTCGAACACTGTTGACAAGTATTACGTGTGGCAGTGGTTAGTTCATACTAATTTTCAGTCTAAATGAGAAAAAAAAATGCAGTTTTTATTCATGTTCCAATCTAAATTTAGATTTTTATTAGGTAGTCCAGAGGCTTGTGGTATTTTGTAGTTAGGTAAATTTGGGGTTTGGGGCTTTTTGTTTGTTTTGCTTTTTTTTTTAAAAAAAAAAAAGAATTTATTTACTTTTTTTTGTGAGCATTGATGTTTTGCCTGCGTGTATGTCTGTGTGAGGGTGCCAGATCCCCTGGAACTGGAGTTACAGATGTGAGCTGCCACATGGGTGCTGGGAATTGAACCTGGGTCCTCTGGAAGAGCAGTCAGTGCTCTTAACCACTGAGCCATCTCTTTATCCCTGGGGTTTTTGTCGAATTATTGCTGTTGTTGTTTCTTGCTTGTGACTATCACACTCAGAGTTTAAATCTCAACCTGAGAGGAATCCTTTGCCTGTCCCCTTCTGGCTTCGGACATTTGGCCCTCCACGCCATGATTGAATTCTGGAAGTCTTGGAACTGCAGCTGCTTCCTTCAAAGGGTGCTGGTGAAATTCTTTCTAGGGTCTGGAGACAGCTGGCTGGGGCCCTGGAGAGTTCAGCAGAGCTGAAGAATCTGCCCAGGTCAGGGAGGGGACTGACTGCTGGTCCCTGGTGTTGTGCTCTCTGGCTAAAGCCTCAGCCAGGGGTCTAGAGTCCTTTCTTCTGTCAGCCCTTCTCTAGGGCCTGGGGACCAGGACTGTGAACGTGGGATTTCATTATGCTTATAGCTCTTCAGAGTACTTGACCTCTAGACATTTAGAAAGAGCCAGTGTCTGCTCACGTGTTCAGGGCAGTATCCAGGGATATATAAGATGCCCATGGAAATTGACACCCAGTGAGGTTGACCTGTCCCAGTCTATCCCAACCCACCCCCAATACATATGCCTGCGTGTACGTACACACACACACACACACACACACACACACACACACACACACACACACGCGCGCGCGCAAGCACACACGCACGAACTTTAGCTTCTGACAGCTGCCGCTTTCTCTCCCGTGCCTTCCAGCTAACCTTGCTGAACAAGTGTTCTGTGGTCCACTTCTTCCCACCCTCTCACAGCTAATCCTTGGGAATGTAGCTGCTGTCCTCTGGGCATTGCGGCTGGCTCATTAGGACTGGCCACGCTGATCCAGGCCAATCCAGATGAACCGCAGGGATTAAAACCTCTTACTTGATCTTAGCCTGTTGAGGACTAAGCACCCTTGGATTTGCCTTCCTGAAGTGACTTTTGTTCCTTTATCTCCTCCCTGGCCTGGGTGGAGGGAGGGGGGCAGCTGCTCTTGGGTGGGGTTTGTAGCAGCTCCTTTGCCTTGAGTTAGTTTTAACTTGAGTTAGTTTTTAAACTAGAAAAAAAAAAAAAAAAAAGCTGGCCCGGCCATCGCATGGGGCATCCTAGCAGTAGGGTTCTCTTCCTTCAGAGCCTCTTAGGGTGCTGGGTCTAATTCACCTTGGGCTCCTCCTACTTTCTTTGTGCTACAGTGACCCAGGAGGGGAAGTACTACAGATATAGATGCTTTGTGGTCCCCAGTTTCCAACAGCCTGTGCCAGCCCTCCCCGTAAGTGACACACACCATCTATAGGCCTGATTCTGCCCAGCCTCCAGGTTAAAGAAAGAGGTCTGGAGGACATTAAACAGGTTCTTTAGTAGCCAGTCTGGACTATAATTATTTTTGTGGGTACAAAAGACCCAGGATGATGTCACATGTTGGATGTAAAATTTGTTACAACTTCTTTCTAGTTGCTGTGTCCAGATAGCCCTTGTCTGTCTATCTGGTCTTTCTTGGTGTCCAGATCCCTGGCATCCACGTCCCCAGCTGGTCTTTGGAGGTCCCAGACAAGATAAAGAGGTGCTGCCCTTTGATTGGTCCTCCTAGTTCCTCTCCCCATGGTGAGGTTCTACTTGCGGAATCCCTCAAAACATTTTCCATGAGCCTCACAACTGACCCATATCAGGCCTTTTACTCAAGCCAGCTCTCCTGGACAAACACACTGGCCTGGGGCTCCTGGAAAAGTCCGGTTATCTGAGACAATTGACAGGGTAATCAAATTTGTTTCAGACAAACTGTGTCCCTACTGCCTGTGGAACATTCCAGAAGGGTCTAGTGATATCTGGAGAATAAGAAAATGAGCTCTCATTAACATGGAACGGGTTTGTAGATTCCTGCTTATTTGAAAAAGGAAGGAAAGAAAAGAGGACCAGGGTTGGTGAAGAACGGAGTTCTAGGGCAGGTGGAGTTTGTGGAACATCAGGGAAAAGACATAGGAGTGGAGACAGCTGTGGCCTTCCTCCTCCTTC
>NW_004949204.1:472911-491748 GCF_000317375.1 Microtus ochrogaster
CCTCCTCCTCCTCCTCCTGTGGTCACCTAGTTGTCACTGACACTAAGGAGCACTTACCTCTGAAAGGACTTGGCTGATGACAGTGCTGAACTTACAGCTCCTCCTGTCATTACCTGTATGCCTTACTTGTCTGTCATACTTTAATTATTTTACATGGTTATAGCTTAATACTGGAGATTGAATCCAAGGTCTCCCACATGTTAAATGCATGTTCTACCACTGAGCTATACCCCCAACCCCATAAATACCATTTAAAATTACTCCATTGTTGATTAAAATTATTAAGAATTATAAAAATTTTACTGTTTTATAGTTAAGTACTATTTTGTGCTTTCTAAATTTAGAAATCAATTTACTTAAAAATGGGGCTGGAGAGATGGTTCACTTGTTAGGAGCTCTGGCTGCTCTTCCAAAGGACCCAGGTTCAGATCCCAGCATCCACAGGTCCGATCACAACCATCTGTAACTCCAGTTCCAGGGTATCTGGTGCCTTGTTCTAGTGTTCATAGGCCCCAGTCGTGCCCATAATGCATAGACATGCAAGTGAGCAAAACACCCACACATGTAAAATAATTTAACATTTTAAATTTATTAACTTAAACCCAGCATTCCCCACTTGCCCCAAAGTTACTCTCTGGTTTTCACAATCTGTTAAAGCTTTGATTTGTTTTTATGGTTTCAACTCAAAAGAGAGATCATTTTCTGGATGGTTCCAGGGTGCTGTGTCAGCTCTCCCAGGACGCCCTTCTTCTTCTTCTTTGGTTTTTCAGTGTCAGGGTCTAGGCAAGCTGAGCCGCACCCCCCTCCCCCCATTCTCACACCCTTTGGGCGTGGCTCTCCCAGGATGGCTCTCCCATAGAGAAAGCTGTTAAATGCCATCTCTGCTGCTGATTAGAGGGGAGAAATAGCTGCAGGTTTTCTGTTCGTGGTATTCTGGAACAGCTGCAAGTGCTGGCCTTTGATCCCGTGGCCAGTGGTAACATCTCAATGGCCCACTCAAGCCTGCTCATGCCGGCTTCGGCTTAGACTTGCACCAGCTTCCCTCACCCCTGGATCGCCCCCCCTAACAGTAGGTTAGCCTAAATGTCACAGGACCTTCTTGCCTTTCTGTCTTTCCTTCCTTCCTTCTTTCTTTCTTTTTTTTCTTAATGTCTTAGAGGCATGTTATATGGCAAGCCACATTCACTCTCTCCCCACCCCCATCGACCCCCCCCCTTCTCTTTCTCCTCTTTTCGCAGAACAGAAGCAGGCTTTATTAAGAATCATCACAGGAAAGTGGAGAAATCAAGTGAAAGAGACACACCCCAGAGTGGGCAGGGTTCCCAAGGGAGGAAAAAAGTCCCCACACATTTTTGTGTGGAATCTCTCAAAAGAGGAAATGTGAGCCAAGCAGTGCCTGTTAAAAATAGGAATCTATCCCAAAGCTGCAGAGAAGCCGTGTCACCAAAATCCAAAAACCAAAAAAAGAAAAAAAGAATCCGTGTCTTAAAAACAAATGCCTTGTGCAGGAAGGAGCCCCGTTGCACCCATGTGCCCCTGCAGCCTCCAGCAGATCTGCTGCGGGGGGGGGGGGGGGAGAGGCTCTGGGGACAGCTGTGAGGGACAGACTGCAGGCTCCCTTTGTCTGGCACCTCCCCACAGGCACGGGGAACTGGAAAGGTGATGACAGAAGCAGACAGTTCCAGAATGCAGACTTGGGGTCGACATTTCCTTGGCAGAACACTGCGGCTTTCTAGGAGTTCGGGGTGCGTGCAGTTCATGGCTGCTGCCTTAACCCTGACTGTCTCTGTCAGCACGAAGCGCCCAGGGCGGGTTCTGCATCAGGAACGCCCACCTGCGGTTTCCACGAGGTGGGAGGGGCTTCTGTTCAGCAAGACTGTTGCTGGATAGCGGTAATTGTTGCCATTTTGATCCCGAAGAGGCTGGCTCTGAAGGCCCCCTCTTCCTGCTCAGGGTTGCCTTCGGCCCAGAACGCCTGGATCCCAGCATGACCTGTCCCCTTAGCAGCACTAACCCGGGTCTGACTGAGGAAATGCAGAAGCCAGGCTACAAAATCAGGAAATCTGGGAATGCAAGCTGTGTGCAGTTAGATAAAGCTTGGCACATCAAGAGATGCACCAGCTTGCCGTTGAAGGCCTCACTGCTTCTGAATAACTTTTAGAATTTTTCAGATGCCTCAGTTTGCAGAGGGATACTACCCTGTCCCTCCTGGAGAGTCCTTTGTTGAGAAAGGCCTAGAGACTAGAGGCAGAGTCACACCAAACCGATGACAGGTGTAGTTCTGGAATGCCATGCGTTATTCTAACGGCTTTAACTATCTGGCATTTTTATCAGTTCTGCCTGAGACAGACATGTGTTCTGAATTCTTTTGCCTGCATAGACAAATAACCATCTGATTAAAATTTTTGTTGCTGTTAAATGTATATAGCCAGACACATCTAAATGAGGTGCCAATTATTTCAAGGCCCACTTGTCCCTTAGTGGTGATTTAACTATAATGCTCATTTCTGTCCAGTGTGGTGTTTAGTCTATTCACACTGTCAGACGAAAATGCATGGAGCTGGTGATTTGACAGTTCTGAAGCCTGGAGTGCTGAGGTCAAGGTATCCACTGATTTGGTTTTTGATGAGAGCTCCGTTCCTGGCTTTTGAGGTGAGGAGTGCATTTATGTTGTATCCTCACGGGGAAGAGAGTGAGAACAGGATATCACACTCCTGTTTCTTCTAGTAAACATACTAATTCCATCATAAGGGTTTCACCTTTAACCTCATTACCTCCCAGGGCTCCACCTCTGAGTGCCATCCCTAGCCCCCGGGATCCAGGTTTCAAGCTTAGGAAGGAGACATGGCATGCACTCTATAGTGTGTAATGAACCTGTCAGCCAGATACAGGCTCTGTCTGTGCCGTTGCGGTGTGATTGGGGAATAAACGGGGTGATCTGGTAAAAATCAATCCTAACATTCCATACAGTTTCTGTGTTTTGATCGGAACCTTCTGTCTACAGTGCTGCCTGGATCAGCTGGCTGCACCAGAGCAGAGGGACAGATTAGCCAGGGGGCATTAATGGCACTAAAGAGCTATATTACAATTGCCTTCAAACCTTTGGGGGACTCTCCAAAGAAGACCAGCGGATCACGCCGACTGTGTTCTGTCCCAAACCCTTCCACAGGCAGCCGGCTGGCAGAGCTGTGGAGAAATGCCAGGAACATGCTCCTTTTGTTTAGTTAAAGAGCTGAGCAGGGCAAGCTGTAGGAACAGGTGCTAATGAGGTTACGGGGGAGGTGAGAAACCTAATGAATGTCAACAGCCAACAGCAGGGGAAGTAGACGGGCTTGGCATCTTGGTGGCACAGACTGGAAAATGGAGAAACCTGTGGCAGAATACTGACGTCACAAGACTCTCCAGCCATCACTGAACAGCGGGTCTTCACCCTTGCCAGCTCTGGTCTGGTAGACTGCAAAGGAACCCAGTTTAAACCAGTATCTGTCAGTGTTTATCTCTTTACTTTCCCACTGTGAGGTGGGTACCTGTGTGTCCCTCACACAGTAGGCTTGATTTCCTCAGAGCTGGCCCTGGGTCTTTTCCACAGTTGTGTCCAGAAAAAAAAAAAAAAAAGGAAGCTACAAATGATTACAGTGTTGCATTTAAAGACATAACCTCCAGATGTTTGAGCAGGGGATGTATTAAACAGCCTTGCCTTGGCATTATCTGAACAAGGCAGAGCAGGTTGAGGGTTTTCCAGGATAACCATCCACTATGCCTCCTGCAGCTAGAACCCAAGTCAGGACTAGGCTCTGGGCACTGGGTCCCATCCCGCCTCAAGGCTAGGCTGTGGTTAATACCTAAGTGGCTCCACTGGGAAGCTGTAGATCTGGGGGCTAGGTCATCCCTCTTCCATATTGGTAGCATGGCTTAAGACTGTGATTGTTTGTATTTGTATGCCAAGGATGCTGTAACGATGTCACAGAGTGGGCGGAGTAAACAATGAAAGCTTATTAGCTTGCTTCCAGTTCCGAGACTGGAAGTTTAATTTGGGGAGGGCCTGTCCTACTGGTGGGTGGCTACCTTCTCAATGGCTTCCCATCTTTATTTTTTAACATTCTTAGAAGAAAAAGAAAAAAAAAAGACCATCTGGTCTCTTCTCTTACAAGGGCACAAATCCCATCGGGTCAGGGTTCCTCATCCTATTTATAACCTCATCTAACTTTAAAGATTCATCTCCAGATAGGGCCATCTGCCCCGGGGGATACGGCTTCGGCATATACACTGGAGGGTGGGGAGACATGGGGGGTGGGGAGATGAAATCCTGAGTAAATGCGTGTTGTTGACCCCAGGACAGCCAGGCTCACGGAAGTGGCAAGGCCTTCCGGTGGTGTGGGTACAAATCCCTGGTCTGGGTGCAGATGTTGATGGTGGGCAGTAAGTGTCGGTCACAGCTCCCTCCTCCTATGGCTAAATAAAGAGTGAAGGAATTTCTCCTCAGTGGGTCTAAGTGCCATCCAGCCTGACTACCTAAGGCTGGCCCAGCCCTGTAGGAATGGTGTCTCCCAGACCAGGGCAAGTGTAGGATTGCCTGCTCTTTTCCAGGGGAACTGTCAGGGCTGCATTTGCTTTCATGGATTTCCAGCTGGGAAGTAGGGGGAAAACACTTGTTTAGATGGTGGCAGCCCAGAGAGAAGGGGAGGGAGCGCTGGAGCCCTGTGAACAGCATGGCTCCTGTGAGAAAGGATGGCACATCTGAATCCCACCAGCTGGCCTGGATCAGCTTACTCACGCCTGGCTCTCTTTTGTGGGGAGAGGAGCAGGGGGGAGGCTTTCAAACATCAGTTGGACACATTGGTGCAAACCTTTAGTCTCTGGAGGCAGCAGTAAATGGATCTCTGAGAGTTCAAGGCCAGCCTGGTCTACAAGGAAGTTCCCATTCAGCCAGAGTTACATAGAGAGACCCTTTCTCAAAACAACAACAAAAGCCCAAACAAGCAAACATATGAATGTTCAGATTATAAAAGCAACACAAGTTTGCTATATGACATTTGGAACTACTGGACGTATGACGAGTATCGTAGTCACCTGGGCTTCCAGCTCTGAGTTCCCACTACTAACTTCCCTTGCCAATCCTGATCTGAAGTACATCCCTGCCCCCACCCAGTGTGTGATCTTTAACAGGTCCCCACCCATTGCCTGTCCTTTCCAAATTCCTGTTTCCTCCTGTTCAGCTCAGGCCAACACTTCGTGCTGTGCTCGCTCTTCACAGCGCTGTTCAGAGGTGATGGGCTCGTGATGTTACTGTACTGACAGTCACTGCTGCTGTTTCCATGGGAGACAGTGCTCCTGACTTCTGATTCCAGTGGCAGAGCTCAGAGCAGAATCCCCCGTAAGGTTTCCTGCCCCACACACATGCGCTGTGAGCACCGAGGCAAACCAGCATTGTCCTCTGAAACAGGAATATGCTTGGAAAGGCAAGGGTTATGTGCCTGCACCTCCTCCCCTCTGCCCTGCCCCCATCATTATCTTGTCATCAAAACTGGGCCTGCCCCTTCTTCATTACAGCTGGGCTTGATGTTGTAATGAGAAAGAAGGGAGGAAGGCAAAAGAAAGAATTTGGCCTGAGTAGTTTTCCCCATTACCTAAGAACCAACTCCGTTTCAGATTGTTATAAAGTTAAGACTCCACTTAACTGTGGGGCAAAAGAGTCCATGCAGTGTGTTTGGCCTCAGACAACAACAGGCTTCTCCCCATCTTCCCAGCTTCTCTATTTCAACTCCCTTCCACAGCCTGTTTGCCAGTGCCTCCCACACTGGGGAGCAAGGCCCCTTCTCCCCCAGGGTCAGAATGATACCTTTGCAGGGAATGTTGTAGGAGCACAGCTGTCACTCTCAGTCACCTGTGGTGTGTCCCGGCACTCCCCTGGGCAACAGCTCCTGATTGCCACAGCTGTCCCCCAACATTTCATTCGCACCTGGTGGCTGGTCTTGGAGGGCGCTGGAAGTTCTCTTGGGGTTGTTTTCACGTGTGCTGGCCTAGGCAGTTGGCAGAAATGCGAGATCTCTGCTCTAACCAACCGTACACAGGGGAGCAAGCTGGACACTCCAGGTGGCTGGTGAGTCTTCTTGCAAGAGATGTTTCTTCCCCAGATCCCAAGACCTGAACTTGCTCACTCGCAGGCAAAATGAAGCGAGGAGGATGGGAGAGAAAATCTGTAGCTTCCTTGACCACATTCACAGTACTTTGCTGTGTTACCATGATCTGGTGTCCAAGATTACCAGATGTTCCAGAAACTTCTGGTACCAGCCTGCCGGTCATGCTTTGAGCCACATTGCTTACCCCGCGTGCTGTTAGTAGCTGAGGTCTTTCATCACTTAGTCACTGGTTCCGCATGTTGTCAGGGTGAGCTTCACTGGTCTGCTTGACATACCTGGAAAGAGGGGCCTTCAACTGAGGGGTTGCCTCCGTCGGATTGGCACATGAGCATGTCTCTGGGACGTTTTCTGAATTGCCAGTTGTGTAGGAGGGTCCAGTCCATCTTGTGTGGTACTGCCTCTGGGCAAGTGGGTTTGGGCTGTATAAGGAAGGAGGCAGAGCTGGCCAGTTCGTGGTGCTTCTCCATGCCCTCTGCTTCAGCTCTTGCCTCCGGGTTCTTGCCTGGAGCTCCGGCCTTGGCTTCCCTTCATGGTGGACTATAACCTGGAAGCTGAAACAAACCATTTCCTCCCCAAGTTGCTTTTTGGCCATAGTGTTTATCAGTTCCATGAGTTCCATGAGAGCCTACAACCCTCTTCTGACCTCCTTGGGCACCAGACACACACTTGGTGCACATACATATATGTAGGGAAAATATTCATACGCCTAAAAAAGATTGTTTTTTAGAAAGAAAAGACAGTGAGCAACTCCTGAGGTGTAACACCCACGGTTGATGACCTCTGACCTCCACATGTGTTTACATCCATGCCTGTGTCCTTGTACACACCTAAAAGTGATGTTTCTGTGGTCCCCAGTCCATTGTGTCACGAGTCCCAATAAAAACCCACTATGAGAACAGGGAAAGGCTTGTGATCGGAACTTCCTGCAGGACTAGTTCTTTTTTCAGGCTACCCATCTCTATTCCCTGGCTACGAAATTGAGCTCTGAGAGGAGGGTGTGGGCTTCGGTGATGACGAACTGTCACCAAACGCAGTGGCCCTAACCAGATTGCACTTACCTTCCCTAGGAACATGCTCGCCAACTCAGCCAGCGTACGGATTCTCATCAAGGGGGGGAAGGTGGTGAATGATGACTGCACCCACGAGGCGGACGTTTACATCGAGAACGGCATCATCCAGCAGGTGGGCCGCGAGCTCATGATCCCCGGAGGGGCCAAGGTGATCGACGCCACCGGGAAGCTGGTGATCCCTGGAGGCATTGACACCAGCACCCACTTCCACCAGACCTTCATGAATGCCACGTGTGTGGACGACTTCTACCATGGGACCAAGGTAATGAATGCTCTTTGGTGTGCAAAGTGACTTGCTCTTTGTTGCTTTATCCTGTTTCTGGGACTGCTCCAGAGGAGACCCACGTGAACCAATACTTCCCAGTGCCACTACAAGGGCTGGAGAGAGATCCCTCAGAGGTTAAGAGCACAGGCTGCTCTTCCAGAGGTTCTGAGTTCAATTCCCAGCAACCGCATTGTGGCTCACAGCCATCTATAATGTGATCTGGTGCCCTCTTCTGGCCTGCAGGCAGAACACATACACATAATAAATAAATCTTCAAAAGAAAGAGTTTCTCTAGGGGTCGATGAGGCAGTTGGATTAGGGGTTTCAGCTAAAGATCCTGGGTCATTTAAAAGGAAGCATTTAGGTCTGTTTTGATAACTGAATCACACAGGAGCTGACTTGACTTTGATATGTTACGTCCTGTAACACAGACCTAGGAAAAAGATGATGATCAGCTAGTGTTTGTTGCTGTGCATGTTGGTTTGGTAGATCTGTCTGTGCATGGTAAGCTAGATTAAGTTGCCAGTGTCTGTGGCAGATGGTAAACTTACCTCTAATTGTTACAAACAGCAGAAAGCGATCTTCTGGAATCCTCTTCTAGTCTGTTTGTTTTTGAGACAGTGTCTTAATATGTAACCCTGGCTAGCCTGGAACTCAGTGTTTACCAGGCTGGTCTTGAACTCACAGAGATCCACCTGCCTCTGCCTCCCGAGTACTGGGATTAAAGGGCGCCCCCATGCCCTGCTTCTTTTTGTTTTTTGAAACAGGTTCTCACTGTGTAGCTTAAGCTGGCCTCTAAATCAAGACAATCCTCCTGCCTCAGCCTCTCAAGTTTATTATTCTTTGAGTCAACTTGGACAGTAGTAGTGGGTTCTCTTTTCTTTATGAGTATCTCAGACACAGTTCGTCACCTGGAGAGCTAGAGATGAGCTACTGTCTGTTCCCAACACAAACCACAGAAATCCAGACTTGTGAGACAGGTTAAGTCCAAAGAAAACTGGGTTGTGCAAAAAATAAAAATATAAAAAAAAAATCAAACCCACAAGAGGATGGGGCTCTGATTATTGCTGCTCTTCCTTATCTTCTTAATGAACTGTCTGTCACGTTCCAGCCTCTCTCTGGACACCAGATCGTGGTCTGGTGGAGGACAGGGCCTGGCCACACTCCTGTGCTCCCCCATGGCCTGTGCTGACTGATACTAGTGCATGTACCTGCAGATATTTGCCCAGGAGTAAGTGAACATTGCTTATTGATATGGGTCTGTAGCAGGTGTCACATTCACAATGAAGTTGTTTTAAAATCCAAAGTTGCATCAAATTCCTGGAACACAAGCCCCCTGCCATGGCAGCCATCCCGTGGAGGTCTGACCTGGGAGGACTCACCTCTAACGAGAGCTGCCTGAGCGAAAGGGATTCTGCAGTTTCTGTGTCCCACACGGGCCTGCAGCCTCCCTGAATCCCCCAAGCTCAGGACTCCCCCTGTGAGATTCGTTTTCTGAGGGCTCAGGTGTTCTCGATGGTAAGCAGCGACTGACAGGTCCCCCAAGCCCACCCTGGATTCTGGGTGGGGCTTTAGGGACAGGAAGGACTGGGCTCTGGCAAACATCCCTATATGGGCTTGTCTACCCAAGGCAGATGGCCTAGAGGTCTTCCTTCAGGTGAAGACATGCCCACTTTCGAACCCAGAGGCTGCAGAACAGATGCTTGGAGGACCACGTTGTGGCACATCACAAGAGTCACAGCCCAGCCTTTGTGCTGAGGTAAGATGCTCCCTGGCTCTGAGGCCTGCCTCAGCCTGGGGAAGAAAAGGCAGCAGACGCTCTGCCTTCTCTGAGAACTTTGTGCATTCTGCAGGTGGTGAGATAGGAAACCTCATCCTTATAAACCTGGGATCCTTTCCCGGGTGCTGTGGGGGCACTTGGGACTTTTCTTAAAGTCAGTAAGCGTATCTGATCATCACCCTGAGCACTAAGGCCAGGCCTATTTTGTTTGTGGTTGTTTTCTTTCTTTTCAGTTTTTCAAGGCAGGTTTCTCTGTGTAGCTCTGGCTGTCCTGGAACTTTCTTTGTAGACCAGGCTGGCCTTGAACTCATAGAGATCTGCCTGTCTCTGCCTCCTGAGTGCTGGGATTAAAGGGGTGTGCCACCACCTCCTGGCTGTTTGTGTTTATTTTCATTGCCAATTTTATTAAGGTACAGTGCACACACATAGGCGTTCTCTGTCACCCAGAGTCTTCACACCTGAACTTGCTCTTGTCACTGACTCTTTTTCCCTGCTCAGTCTCCATCAAGGGTAACCTCTATCCTGACTTTAAATTCAACAGATTTTTTTAATGTAACAGGTATTCACAAATCATATACTTTACTATGTATAGTATACAAAGGGACACATCTGTAATCCCCTAATTTGAGGCACTAATATGGGAGGATTTTTGCAAATTTGAGGCCATCCTGGACTGCACAGAATTGAGTCAGTCAGGGATACATAGAAAATGTCTTAAAATAATAAATAAATAAATAAATAAATAAAACCAAAGCATCCGAGTCAGTGGTTTTTAGTATATCTTTAATAGATTGGTTTTGAGTATTTACCTAAGATTCTTTATGTAAATGACATCCAGTAGTTCTTTCACTCAAATCTTACTGCAACTTGCTGCATGCCATAGTCTGTTGAGTGTCCTGACTTTGTGGCATTCCACATGGAACTTATCCGCAATACTGTCAGTGAACACCAGGTCCTACAGTATGGTTGCTATGGATGTGTCTGTGTCTTTTGGCAAGCATGTGTGTACACAGTGCTGTGCATGTCCCTGGGAATGTAACTGCCAGGCCATGGTATATGTCACTGACATGCTCGGCACTTGTAGATTCTGTCCAGTAGCTTCCAAACTGGTTAGGCCAACTCCAGCCCTAGCAGGCAGTGTGGAAGGCACAGTGAATAACACCGACATTACTGATAACCACTCCAGTCAGTCTTAGAGCCCGTTCTGTAGGATGCTCAGGCCTTGAACCAAAGATTATAGTTGCGGGTTGCTGCCTCTGCTCTGGGGAGACCTTTGATCCTGAGCTGGATGCCACCCTGTCACTGTGCTTTCCACCGGCCTCGCAGAGGTCAGAGTGGCCTTCTCTGTCCTCTTTTCCACACTGACTATGGCCAGGGCCTCATTAGCCAGGAGTGACAAGTTTTCCCCTGAGAGCCTGCAGCTCTCTATAGATGATTAAAAGTTCTGTGCACGGCTGTCTGTGCCAGGTGGAAGGGAACCTTGATCTTTTCCAGGCTGCTTTTCCATTAGGACAGAAAATGCCAAAGAACATCCAAAGGCTCCTGTGGGATTAAAGGCCACTGTTCTGCAGGTGTGGGCTGATGTAGACACCCCCCACTCTGTGTATTGCATTGTTGGGAATTTAAATCGTAGACACCCCTTCCCCAAGCCATTTTAGTTCCTGGTGACAGGGACATCTAAATGTATGTGTGTGTGTGTTGTGTGTGTGTGTTTTGTGTGTGTGTGTGTGTTGTGTGTGTGTAGAGGTAAGAGAACAACTTTGTGTAATTGGTTCTATTAAATGGGTTCCAGGGATCAAATTTACGTTGCCAGGTTTGCATGCCAAACACCTTCCCCTCCTGACCCATCTCGCTGTCTTCTAAATAAAAGTTTTTTACATTTATCTCCTAAACAAGCTTCTGTGCCCCAGCCTTCCTATTGTCCACCATTTAGGTAACAAAGGCCCTGACCTCTTCAGAAGTTCTTCCTCAAGTCTCCCATGAAGAGACTTCTTCCATGCCTTCTCCTTCACTGACCCCCACATCTCCCGTCCAGCTGCCGCTCCTAATAGCAAACATTCTGATTCCCTGTCTCAACTAGTCCCTAGTAGAAGAACTACTTCCCTGTTGACTCTGACTGTCCGGGAGCCTGTGGGTTTAATTATGACAACTTGGTCTTCATGCAAAGGCTATACACTCTGAATAAATGGCCACCGATCTGCTTAGCTCACACCAGGAAAGATTAATTGACTCTAAGGATGTGGGTGTATAATAGAATCACAGTCCGGAGGAAGAGCTCCTGTGTGATTGGCCCACAGAGCAGGAAGGATCAAGTTGCATCTCTTCCCTGACTGTCTGGCAGACCCTTGGGTCTTGAACCCTGCATTCCCCGTGCATGTCCTCCTCAGAGTTTGCATGCTCGATGTTTGGAGACCAGCCAACAGGCCTGGGAGAGAAAAGCAGTTGAAAGGCTGACACTGCCAGTAGCATCTGAGTCCACATTGTGCTGGGTCTGAGGGGAATTCTCCCTGGCACTGTAGCGAGCCAGCGGCTGGCTCTGCCTTGCTCCCCAGCTCTCAGCCCCATCACTTGATCTTCTGTCCCAGGCACCACCTCCCCACACCACTCCAACCTACAAGCTCCCCCTCCAGCAGGACCAACCACTTGCAGTAATCCAGATCCCATTCCTGAAGACTGTTTCCCACCGTGGGGAGGCAGATGTAGGGAAAGAAACATCCAATTGTATTGGCTAAGAGTAGGGTTGTCCTCTTTGTGAGCACCTCATATTGTGCCACCAAGAACATGCGCGTGGGCACTTGGCTGCTGTCAATCAGTTGTTCTCACGACCTGCTGAGATAATCAGTATCAGTTATTTTATTTAAAAAATGAAAGTTTGCTCATGGTGTCTCTGTGTGTGTGTGTTGCCTATGTGTATGCCTGGGGGGGTCCTCTAGAACTGAAGTTGAAAATGGTTGTGAGCTGCCATGTGGGTACTGGAAATTGAGCCTGGGTCCTTTGGAAGAGCAGCCAATGCTCTTAACTCTCCAGTTCAAAATCCATTTTTAAAGTCATAGGCACCAGCCTCTTCACTAACATTCTGGTAGATGGGCAGACATGCACCACTGTCAGAAGCTTCCTGTGTGCCTCTCAGGCCTCCTCCAAAAACTATTCTAAGAACCACGGCCTAGGCAGGCTGATGGTTGTCAGTCCTTGGAAGCAACTTGCATTAGAACCACTTGGGGAATTTTTAACAGATGCCAGACAAATTAAATCAGGTCTGCCCCTCCCTCATCCCTGTGATTCTAACCCGTGGCAGGAAGGCTGTTGTTTGGAATGGGGCTGTGCCTTGGCTGTGCTATGATGCCCAACTGACTGGCCCTTGCCTTAAGTGCCAAGGCTGGCAGCTGAGTTCCATTTGACAGCACAGCCTGCCTGCCAATCTTATTTGCATCTGATTTTCCACTCACATTCCAGGCTCCTAGACGCAGACTCCCAAACCCTAAAGCCTGCCACCCCTATACTTTCTGAGCCCCCCTGGCACCATATTCTACCTTTCTTTGTGTCCCCTGCAGAAGTCATCATAGAGAAGTGGGCAGCTGGCTAGAGTAGTCATCAAAAAGAATACTGACTGAGACTGACTGACTTCTTGGAGGTCCCAGAGACAGCCTCCTTCCTGTGCCGAGGGCTGCCCAGTCACAGAGACCATCTCCTATAAATAGAAGTTTCTGTCCCTCCCGGTTCCACAGCCATTCAGTCCCAAATAAACACACAGAGGTTTATATTAATTGTGAACAGTTTGGCTTATTGTTCAGGCTTATTACTAACTACCTCTTACAACTTAAATTAACCCATAATTCTTATCTATGTTTAGCCATGTAACTTGGTAACTTTTCTCAGTAAGGCATTCTCATCTTGCTTCCTCTGCTTCTGGATGACAACTGAGTCTCTGCCTTTCTTATTCCCAGAATTCTCTTAGTCTGGTCACTGTGCCTATACCTCCTGCCTGGCTGCTGGCCAATCAGCATTTTATTAAACCAATATGAGTGAGCATTCTCCCACAGCATGAAAAACGTCAGCATCAAGGTTTTTATGGTCAGCCTATGGGAGAAGAGTGTCAGGTACGAAACAGGCTTGGGGCTGTTAAGGGGCACAAACTGAAATGAACTGACATTCTGCCCCTACTGGAGGGCCCTCGCCCTCCCCTTCCGTCTTCCACTACAGAGGAGCCTGTCTGGCAGGGTCCTGAGATATGCCAGGCTCTAATGCATAAGTGAATTCCCTTAGGTGTTCAACCTTGCCAGCATCCGTCCTAAGGAACCAATGCCCCAATGGCCAAGGCGGGTTTGCCCCCGAAAGTTGCCCCCCTGAAAAGAAACTTTTTGGGTTTTCGAAAAAAGGGTTCCCCGGGGAAAAAGCCCAACCGCCCCGGAAACCCCCCCGGAAAACAGGCCGGCCCCCGAACTCATATAGACCTCTGGAAGGACCTCTTAACCTCTGAGCCATCTCCCCAGCCCACAATCTTTTCTTTAAAGATTTATTGTATGTTATTTGTATATGTGTGTCTGTGTATGTGTGTGCACATGTGTGTGTTGCTCATGATGTCAAAAGAGAGCACAGGATCCCTGAGCTGGAGTTACAGACAGGTGGTTGTAAGCTGCTGGATGTGGGACCAAATGCAATCCTCTGTTAGTGCGCGAGCTAAGCTTGACCGCTGAGCTGTCTCTCCGGCCCCTCTTCTCTTCTGGATACCCTTGCTGCCTGTGTCTCTGGCTCTGCCACACTGGCAGTTTGACCAGCCTTCCTTGGGCATCATCCCTTACTTCTCAGCTCGTTTTCCTGGTTCAGCTGCTGCCTTACCGTGCAGCCCTCCTGGCTGCCTGCCACCTCTGTAGCCTGGCTCTGCTGGTTGGAATCAGCGTAGCTCTGCCCCTCTTTCTTCTTTGCTGTCCAGGTCACCCACATTCGAACTGGGAGCGTTCTAGGAGCACGTCATGGTACAGCTCTGCCTTATGAGGCACCTGGAAGAAATTCTCCCCCACCCCACTCCTCAGTGGTACTTAGCCCACTTGCAAGGAGTATGTTAATTTTCTATGTAACTAATTACTGTATTCGTCGTAATTTACAATAGCCATTTATTAGCTGTTTAGTAGGTTGGAGATGTGGGCACAGGTCCTCTGCCACCCACAGTTCCACAAGCTATCATCAAGGTGTCACTGGAGTTTAGGGTGCTCTTGTGCTATTGGTAGAATTCCTATCATTGCTGCTGGAGAAGGCTGAGGTCCGTGTCCTTGTTGGCTCTTTGCTGAAGGCCGATCTCAGCTCCTCAGCGGCTGCCCACAATGCCTTGTCTCGCGCCCCACCAGTCTTCAAAGCCACTTTCGTCTCATATCCCCTTCTGTCATCAAATCCTGGCCAGAATCTCTCCCATCATAAGCTCTGACCTGGGATGGGTTCACTGAGTTATCTGGGGTCCACTTAAAGAGTTGGCTTCCTTTCTGGACGACAGTGTGCTTGCCGTCCACTTCACTGGGTCCTTTCCTTCTCCACAGAAGCGTGTGTGCGCGTCACTGTGAGTTCAGTCATAATTTTTCCCACCACAAGGCATTCCATACACAATCAGCCATTCTGTTGTCCTTCTGCCTCCACTTGCCGGTTTTGTTAACAGATTCTTCCCCTGGGCAAGAGAGACAACTTGGTGGCTGAAAGTATGAAGGCCTGAATTTGATCCTCAACACCCACACGAAACCTAGGCCTAGCAGCACACATCTGTCACCCCAGCGCTGGGCTTGGTCACATGGACCCTGAGAGGTTGCTGGCCAGCCAGTCTATCCAAACAGCATGTTCCAGGTTCCTCCAGGGTCAGTAAGAGACCCTGTCTCAAAAAAAATGAAGCAATGAGCAATGAAGAAAGACACTCCTCATCAACTTCCGGCCTCCACACGGATGAGCGCGCTGGCACACATACTTATGTACACATGCATACAACACACAGAAATAGATAAATAAGATGGTACAAACACGTTTCCAAAAGTTTTGGCTTTTGGTTTTATAGGTTTTTGGTTTTTGAGGCAGGGTTTCTCTGTATAACAGCCCTAGCTGTCCTGGAACTAGCTCTTGAAGACCAGGCTGGCCTCAAACTCACAGAGATCCACCTGCCTCTTCCTCCCAAGTGCTGGGATTAAAGGTGTGCACCACCACCGCCCCGCACATTTCAAAAATTTTAAATTAGATTTATTCATTCATTGCTTTTTGGCTTTTTTGACTAAGATCAAGTGCAGATTTATTTATGGTTTTATGTGTGAGGATTTTGCCTGTATGTTTTTTGGGCGCCATATGCATGGCTGGTGCCCGAGGAAGTCACTGGATCCCCTGGATCTAGGGTTGCAGATGGTCGTGATCCACCATGTGAGCGCTGGGAACAGAATTCCCGTCCTCTGCAAAGGTGATCAGTGCATTTTACCACTGAGCCATCTCTCCAGCCCCAAATAAATACATTTTCTTTAAATCAAAAGTCATCTCAGTAGCAGCCCCTCCGCTGCCTTGACCACATCCCAGCTTCAACTACTGCTGTTGCTTCCATTATCCAAAGCCTTGAGCTTAGGTTTCTAGATCTTCAGTCCAAGTACCTTACATCCGACCATATCCTAGCTGTCCACTCCTCGTGGCCAGGCTGTTCCCAGCCCATCTGTGGCACCCTTCCTCGGTACCCCAGTGTCACACTTCCTACAGTAAAGTCTGTCCCAGCCTCCTCATCCTGGGCTTTGAGATTGCTTCCTGAGTTAGCTTTCCCTCTCAGCCAGGTTGCAGACTCTGAGGGCCAGAGACCATGGTTTATGTTTGGTCTGTGGCTGCCCGAAGACCCACACAGCTCTCATCACACAGCAGACACCCACTTAACAGCTGACTGTCAGCTCGGTGTAGTAGTTAGGAGTGGAGCCGAGGCATGCTGCCCAAGTGTGAGCATCAGCCCCGCCTTCGCAGACCGTGCATTGTACAAGTTAATGTCTCCTGGTCTCCCGATGTCCTGATCTGGAGAACAAAGATGGTTAATGGCCCTTTGTTTACAGTTATTGAGTTACCATTTATGAAGAACTCAAACTAGCACTTGGTGCTTATTAAGCATTAAATAAGCATTTGTTAAATGCGTGTATTGATCATGTTGACTGAAAGCAGAGCCTTGAAAATCTGCTTGTGGCCGGACAGTGGTGGTGCGTGCTTTTAATCCCAGCACTCAAGAGGCAGGAGCATCTCTTGAGTTTGAAGCCAGCATGGTCTACATAGTGAGTTTCAGGACAGCCAGGGCTCCACAGAGAAACCCTGTCACAAAAAATAAATAATAAACAAATAAAAGACAGAAACCCACTTGTGGTCTCTCCTGTGCATCGGCATTAAAACTATAGGCATCAGTTAGGAACTGAACGACTGAATTTCTTCCTACTCTTAGTATGCCCTACTTAACAAAGCCTTGTTGGTAATTTTCAGTCTGCCTGAACATTAGCTGGCAGTTCAAAATGTAGGAAGGCCCGGTTGGTCCTTCGTAGAACAAGCGTGAGAGAGATGCATCATTTCTTATTTAAATTTTTATTGGAAATGACCTCTTTTGCTGAGTCCTCCCCACTCCCCATTTCCCAGAATAAAGGGCATTTGCAAAGAATTTATCAATACAGAGAGGTCATTGCATTTTGCAATCTGGAGACCAGGGTAGAGCTTACCATGCCCGTGTGCATCTTAAGAAGCCTCCAGACCCAGGACAAGGAGCTCTGTGTTTTCTCCTGGCCTCAGGAACTGTAGAAAGAAGAGCCGGTGAGACGGTGCGGCCAGTAAAAGAGCTTACAGAGTTCCATCCCTGAGACCCGCACGGCAGAGGAGAGAACTGGCTCCCAGGAGTCCTCTCACCTCCGTGCATGTGCCGTGACACAGCACATGCAAATAAATACAATTTTTAAAATTTAATTTTTTTTAATTTTTAAAATTTAAAAAGGAGAAAATGCGTGTGTGTGTACGACAATGATTCCTGTTGCGTATAGGCCATGCTGTTTCTTATTCTTTCCTTAAAGCCTTTATCATTTTGCTCTTTGTTGTTATTTTTGATATTTCAAAAGAGATTTTATGGGGTGTGTATGTGTGGTATATGTGCACATGCCCATATGTGGATGTGGATGTTCATGTGTACGCGTGTGCACATATGTGGATGTGGATGTTCGTGTGTACGCGTGTGCACATAAGTGGATGTGGATGTTCGTGTGTACGCGTGTGCACATATGTGGATGTGGATGTTTGTGTGTACGCGTGTGCACATATGTGGATGTGGATGTTTGAGTGTACGCGTGTGCACATAAGTGGATGTGGATGTTTGTGTGTACGTGTGCACATATGTGGATGTTTGTGTGTACACGTGTGCACATATGTGGATGTGGATGTTCGTGTGTACGCACCCATTCAAGTGCATTTGGAGGTCAGAGGAGGATGCCAGCTGGCCTCTATCGCTCTTATTCCCTTGAGACAGGATCTCTCATTCCACCGGAAGTGAACTTTTGACTAAGCTGGCTGGCCAGCAAGGTCCCAGGATCCACCTGCCTCCACTTCCCAGCGCCAGGATTATAGGCACATGCAGCCTGGCTTTTACATTGGTGCTAAGGGTTTGAACTCAGGCCCACATGTTGCATAGGAATCATTCTATATATTAGACCCCTGCCCCAATTCCTCAAAGATATTTTAACATGGTCCTGTGCAAAACTTCATAAGCATTCAGGGGCAAGTCTGTGCCCTCCCAAGCCTTGCTGAAAGGCTTAGTTCTGAAGTCACCATAGTCCTTCACTGAGCATGCAATGCATGTCTCAGGATGACCATGCATGTAGACACTGAATCTATCCCCTGAGAGGTTCCAGCCTTGCTTTTTTGTTCCCTGCAGCCAACTGTATGGTCCTCTCCTTTAGAACCCTAGGAAGGTAGCCCCGTTGGGAGAGTGCTTGTCTAGCATGCATGAGGCCTAGAACCACATAAACTGGCTGTGGTGGGGAAAACAATGCCTACAGTCCAAGCACCTGGGAGGTAGAGGCAGAAGGACCGAGGAATTCAAGGTCAGCCTCAGCTGGTTTGAAGCCAGCTAGGCTACATGGGACTGTCTCACAAACAAACAACAGTGACAAGAAAAATCGTAAAAGTTAGAGGATGCTTACCCAGTGGCTATAGCTGGGATCTGACTACAGGAACAACGTCACTGACCAATACCTAGATCTTACACAACATCTGCTCTCACCCCTTAGGCATCCTTGTGGTCCCACATCGACACACACAATTACAGAGCTGGAAACTGACATGGGGAGTGGATTGATTTGACCTCTAGCCATAAATTGCTTTTCCTGTTTAGATTTAAGTTACATAGTATTTTCAATTAATATCTAAGAATTAAGCGAAGCTTGCTATATTATTGGTGAGCTCCATCCTTGGGGAGATAGTTATTATTAGATACTCACTCCCCACTACCTTTTCAATCAGTGTCTTTAAAGCAACTTGGGCTGGAGAGATGGTTCAGCAGTGGAGCGTGTATTACTCTTGCAGAAGACCTGGTTCAGTTCCCAGCACCCACATGGCAACTCATAA
>NW_004949204.1:492793-501472 GCF_000317375.1 Microtus ochrogaster
CCAGTGTTTCTTTATAGCTTTGTAATCTTTCCAACTACTTCTGACCTCTCCCGCCCCAGATAATCACTGACCTTTCTCCTGTCTATATGGGTTAATTCCCAGCACTTCCGTAAAAATGGGATAATGGAACAGGTATCCTCACTCTCCCCCTTCTTTATCTGCTTTCTGGCTTCGTCCTGTTAAGTTAGGGGCTATTGCAGAAGATGCTACTATGAGCATCTACGCCTATGCGATAGTACAGACAGGAGCTACCATCTCCCTTTGGGAAGTACCTCCCAGCGAATGTGTCAGTCACACCGTGGGTGTGTGTTTGGCTTTTTAGGAGATCATCAAACTGTTCCCACGCGGATTGCAGCATTTCTGTTCCTCCCGGCAGATGCTCTTCCTCTTCGCAGCCACCCGTTAGGGTCCATTTGTTGAATTTCAGCCATTCTAATGTGTGGCGCAACTCGTTGTGCTGTTAATTTCCATTTCCCTAATGATTGTGGCTGAATATTTTTCCATGCTCATCTCCCTGTGTGTATCTTCGGTGAAGTGTCTGATGCCTTTTGCAAGTTTTTGGGTTATTGGAGCATGATTTTTTGTTTGGTTGGTTTGGTTTTTCCAGACAGAGTTTCTCTGGGTACCAGCCCTGGCTGTCCTGGAACTCACTCTGTAGATCAGGCTGGAACTCACAGAGATCCGCCTGCTTCTGCCTCCCAAGTGCTGGGATTAAAGGTGTGCACCACCACTGCTCGGCTGGAGCATGATTCTTACCAGGTTGCAAGAGATGTTGATGTGGTCTACTCCTTTGTTGAAGATACACCTTGAAAATATTTTCCTCCGATTGCTTGTTTAATCTTAATACTGGCTTTTATTTATTTATTTTGTGTGTGAGATGTGTGAATACAGGCACACAGGTACCTCAGCATTCATGTGGAAGCCAGAGGACAACCTTGGGTGTTGTCAACCTCTGCCTTCTATCTCTATTGGGACAGAATCTCATTTGTAGCCCTGGCAGGGCTCAAACTCACTACCTAGACCAGATTGGCGTCGAACTCACAGAGATCGACCTGTCTCAGCCTCCCAGATGCTGGGACTAAAGGTGTGTGTAGCTTGTTTTTTTTACTCATTGGGGGCCCACCACTCAGCTCCCAAATAAATACACGGAGACTTATTCTTACTTAGGAATGCACAGCCTTAGCTTGGCTTGGTTCTAGCCAGCTTTTCTAATTTAAATTACCCTATTTCTCTTTAACTATGTTTTGTCTCTGGGTTTTCTACCTTTCTTTATTCTATATGTCTTTCTTCCCTTCTTACTCTGTGGCTGGCTGTGTGACTGGCTCCTGGTGTCCCTTTCCTTCTTTTCTCCCTTCTCACTCTCCCAAACCTAGATTTCTCCTCCTACTTAGTCTCTCTTCCTGGAAGCCCCGCCTATCCTTTCATCTGCCTAGCTATTGGCCATTCAGCTCTTTATTAGACCAATCAGGTGTGTTAGGCAGGCAAAGTAACACAGCTTCACAGAGGTAAACAAATGTAATAATAAAAGACTGCAACACATCTTTACATCATTAAACAAATTTCCACAGCAGAAACAGATGCAACACATCTTAAAATAATATTTCACAACAAGTGTGTGCCACCACAGCTGAATGACACAAGAGGTTTTTGTTTGCTTTTGTTTTTGAGACAGGGTTTCTCAGTAGCTTTGGGGTCTGTCATGGAACTCCCTCTGTAGACCAGGCTGGCCTCAGATTCACAGAGATTCGCCTGACTCTGCCTCCCGAGTGCTAGGATTAAAGGTGTGCACCACCACCATCTGCCGACACTAGAGTTTCTTTTATTTCTGCCGCATCCACTGAGCAGCTGGCCCTGGACTTCTGGGAGTCTCCCTTTTCTGTCTCCCATTTTCCTCATATAAGCGTTAGGGTTACGGATGTATCTGACTTTTATGACTTTTATGGGTTCTGGGAATTCAAACTCGGGTCCTCATGTCTGTACAGCATGACATTTTCTCCCTGAATCATCCTCCAGGCCTCTCAACAATGACCTTTAAAGAGCAAAAGTATTTTCTTATTTTAATGTTCTATGTTTTGATTTCTTTTTCATCTTCATTTGTTGTAGAATCAAGACGTTTTTATAAAATCCATGATCAGTAACATTCTCCTGTATTTTTTTTTAAAGATTTATATATTAAGCATACAATGTACTGCTGACAAGGAAGGCAGCAGGTCTCATTACAGAAGGTTGTGAGCCACCATGTGGTTGCTGGGAATTGAACTCGGGACCTCTGGAAGAGC
This sequence comes from Microtus ochrogaster, assembly GCF_000317375.1. Classification (NCBI taxonomy): domain Eukaryota; kingdom Metazoa; phylum Chordata; class Mammalia; order Rodentia; family Cricetidae; genus Microtus; species Microtus ochrogaster. The sequence continues at coordinate 495,073 of NW_004949204.1, forward strand.
AGCCAGTGCTTTTACCCTCTGAGCTACCTCTCCAGTCCCTCTCCTGTATTTTTAAGGTATTATTTTTATTTTATGTGTACAGGTGTTTTCCCTGTGTCTTCGTTAGGTTTCTGATGCTGTGAAGAGACACCACGACCACAGCAACCCTTATAAAGAAAACATTTAACTGGTGTGGCTTCCTGACAGTTTTGGAGGTTCAGTCCATTATCATCATGACAGGGAGTATGGTGGCATGCAGGCAAGCAAGTGCCAGAGCTGAGAGCGCTCGTTCTCTTAGTTCTGGCCACTGAACCCAGGACTTCGTGGTAAGCCAGGTGAGCGCTCCACCAACCGCCACATTCCCAGACCTTTTAAGTTCCTTATGTTACTCAAAGGGAAAGAATAATAATAAATAACAAGTAATAAATATTAACATGATTATAGATATCTGTGTAAATGTATGTATGGCCTTTGTATACGCTGGTTTCAGTTCGAAGTGTGGAAATATGACGGCAACACGGAAGACAGTTTGTAGTGCGCTCCCTTGTATCCTACACGGGGGCGTCCGTGGGTCGGCTAGAGGATCCCAAGCTGACTAGACAAGGGTAACTTTGCCTGGACTGAAAGTCTGAGAACTTTAGGGTTCCCAGCTTCTTTGTGATCCATTTCCCATCAGGCCTGGGCAGGCCTCTCCCTCCATGCTCACTTGCTTGACTCTCCCTTTGCCAAATGTAACACACACCTGGACTTCTGTCGCTAATCTCTAAGCCCCAGACTCGGGCTCCAAGGTTAGTCTGTTTTCTCTGACATATAAAACAACACAGTACAAAATGGAGCCTCTTCAGTTGTCCAGCAGGCTGGGGATCCCAGACCCCTGCTAGCACCTGGAAGCATGTAGCCCTCCCCAGAACCTGAACCTTTCCCTCTGCGTCCCCTTGTTTTGGTCAGGGTTCCTGACCCCGACCCCCCATCAGAGCCAGCAGGCTGTGACTTGCTGTTCAGAGCTCCGCCCTACCCCTATGCCCTTCATGCACCTGATTTGGCCTTCAGAAGCCAGCTCGGGCAGACCCTGCAATCTGTCCTTTCTGAGTGGGAGGCTAGGTCTCCGAGGTTACATCACTTGCCAGGTAGGTAAATCCAGGGCAGGCCTGGCGCCCTTGCTTAAAGGCTTCATGGCCTTGTAACCACTTAGTTGTGGGACTAAATGACAGTCCTGGTGTCGCTGAAACAGACAATGCACAGAGAGTAAGTGGGGTTACATACACTTCACTCTCGATTGCTGGTCAACCCTCCTCTTGAGCATCTGCGGGCAGCCTGGGCTTTTTCTAAGCATCCATGTGGCCTGCTGGTCTGTAAACTTTCCCACTTTGAGATTAGAAGGGCCTCTGCCAAAGAGCAGGGTGACAAAGGGTCTCTCTGTGCCACGGTACTCTAGAGCCATTTCCACAGGCCCCTTGGCTTCTCTTGAGCACTGGCAGCCACGTTCCTTCTGCCACCCAGCTCCCTTTGAGGATAGGCTCCGGTCTCCATGGTAACTGCATGTCGGGAGACAGTCTGCCCGGTGCTGGGGCTTTGTATTAAACACAATGAATTTAAATTGGGTGCTCGGCTGTGAAGATAATCATTCTGGATCAGAGAGAGGCCCCAGGCTCATTTCATAATTTTAAATGTTGGTACAATTCTCAGGGTTAGCCCTGTAATTCAGGGCCCAGCCACACCCTCTCCTCCATGTTGGCTATAGCTTGGTCTCATTTCCCGTGCGCTCTTTTTCATTCTTTGAATTTTGGAAGTAGGGATCCCCTCGGTCTGTGGGTCTTGCCCGAGCTGAGGGATGACTAAACTGGGAGGAGCCTGGAGCTGTGGTCAGATGGGCTCTCGTTGGGTCTGCTTGTGTGATGTCCTCTAAGCCCCACTATAAAACAAGAGGAGTAGCCCCTGCCCTACAATACATTTTTAAAATGATGTTGACAAATATAGCTAACATGAATGTCCCTACTTTAACTGTGTCTATGCATATCATTCTGTGGGATTCAGGCACATTCATTTGAACACATTGCCACCCACGTGTCCAGAGCTCTTTGTCTTCATTGCAGCTCCCCATCACTAAACTAGCTAACCCCATTCCCTCTTTCCTCCATGTAACACAGCCGTTCTACTTTCTGACCCTGTGGGGTGACCACTCAAGTTCTGCTTGTCCACGGTGGCTACTTCTGTCCCTTAGCATAATGCCTTCAAGGTTGAGCCATGTTGGAGCATGTTGAAAAATGCTCCATTGTGTGCACAGCCACATGTTCTCTTCCTCCCAGCTGTGACTGTGGATGGAGTCTTGAGTTACCTCCATTTTTTAGCTATCATGAGTGCTGTGGACATTCGTGTATGCATGTCTGTTCAAGTCCCCACTTCTAATTACAGAGCGTTTTCATTGTTGTTGAGACAAGGTCTCACTCTGCAGCCCTGGCTATCCTAGAATATACTATTGTGTGACAGAACTTTCCCTGGGGAGACAAAACACACACAACTCATGATTCCCAGCTAGAAATCCCATGAGTGACAGTATGCATACCACCAAAGTCCAACTTGGTGGAACTTTAGGTTTTTGTTGGGGTTACTTCCAGGAGTATGGGGAAAAGTTTACTTACAGAAGCAGAAATGACTCAAAAACAGCTACATCACTAAAATCCACCCCAGCATGGGTGACAGCTCTCAAAGCTGAGGACCTGGAGCACACTGCACAGCCTGCAGGCAGCTCAACAGGTTAGAATGTCCTTTCTGGGATGTCAGTTGGCCTGAACCCCTTCCTGGAACCACAGCTGGTCAGGTCCCAGAGTCCTCTTGACAGCTTGGCTTGTCTGAGCATCTTACTGCTTACTCTGGCAGGATGGGGCCTAGTGAATCTGGTCAGTTTCAGGAACCTCCTGAAACTATTTTGAATTGTTATTCTGGCAGGGGAGGGAGTGGGACTTCCTGAAACTATTTTGAATTATTTACCTATTAGGTTAAAGAAACACCCTGCAGGATGGAATGTTACAATCTTGCAGGAAATTTATACAACTATGTAGACCAGGCTGGCCTCCTACTCACAGGGACCCATTTCTATGGGAAGGTGTACATTACGATTTCCAGCTTACAGAACCTTTAAAACAAAGCTTATCTTTTATTTATTCTTTGGCCATTTCACACATGCACACAATGTGTCTTGATGACACTCACCCTAACCCCTCTCTTCTACTCCTTCCATACCTCTCAACATAGCCTCCTCCCATCTTTGGGATTCTTTTTTTTTTTTTCGATTCTATCTTTTTTTTAACAACCATTGCGTCCAGCTGGTGCTGCCTGAGTCCAGCTGGTGCTGCCTGAATGCTGGCTGAGCTTGTCACCTTGAGCATGTTTGGTCACCACAGTTACAGCAAGCTCATGCATGCAACAGCCACATTGTGACCAGAAGACAGCATCTCCCAGCATCCCTTCCCCGTCGTCCAGCTTGTCTTTTCTTCCCATCCTCTCTTTCAGTGTTCCCTGAACCTTAAGGGGATCAATACAGATGTCCCGTTTAGGGCTAAGCATTCAACGGTCGCTTATTTTCAATACTTTGTCTAGCTGTGAGTATGGAGCCATTTTGAGGATCAAAAACAATAGTAAATATTAAGACTACTGCACATAGTAGGCTATTAGTAGTAGTTGTTGTTATTATTATTGTTATTAGCCGAAGTTAAACCTAGAAGTTACTGTCATAATAGGCTGATTACTTCAATGAGGGTGATGATGTCAGGCTGTGTCTGTCTCCCTGGCCAGCCTTGTGGAAATTCATTCATTCTGTGACCTAAAGGGAATGTCTTAACCATGTGTGTCGTACCTCACTGTAAAAACCATACATGTTTTTATATCCCTCTCACTAATTGATATTCATGTATTCCTAACTCCCAACATGGGGGAAAAAAACCATTAAGCCCTCTGTGTACACTTCCTTGTTAACGGTCTATTTTAAGTACACCCTCCAGGAAACCCTGACACTGGGGTGGGACAGCTCGAGGCGCGTGACACCTGTTAGCACAGGAGAGCGTGGGCTCAGGAGTACAAATGCCCAGATTGCAGCCTGGCTGATCTCAGAAAATCTGGGATGATGGCGGTGTCTGCCACATGTGGGGGCAACTGTGAAGACGAAAGGGGGGAATCACTCCTGGGTCTCTCCATGCAAGTAGCAATAAAGGATAGGGTCTCGGAATGGTTTGGGATCTCATTTTACCAAGCCATCTGTAGGAAGCACTCTCTTGCTGCCCTGGAGCCATCCAAACATGAGAACCTCAGACCTTGGGACCATCTTTCCCTGTGGGCTCTGCAGTGTCCTACCAGACTCCTGCCAATGGTCCCTTTGCCAGCCCAAGGCGGCTGCAGCCAGCTAGAGGCAGCTCCCTTGGTGTAGGGGAATGTGTGTCAGAGGGGAAGGAGGACAGGAGCCCTTGCTAGCCTTCTTTGGACCAGTGCAGGTTCTGGATGCCCCCAACAGCACCGTTTAGAGTGGATTTCATAGCTGAGCCATAGCGATGCACTACAGGCCGTGGGTGTGCACCTGCTGAGCTGGAGCCAGGGCTGCTGAACAGATAAGATAAGCTCACTGGCTCTGAGTGACAGAAAGCCCTGCTTTTTACCCTCTAAACTCCTGGAAGGCAGTGAGTCCAGGAATATCAATGCCTTGGCTCCTATAGCTTCATGCTGGCTGGAACCCTCTAGTTCTTGTCTGAACTTTGACCCAACATTGTATGGCTGCCTGGTGGGTCTAAATCCAGACTGTCCTTTTCCTCTAGCCGCTAATCTTTTCCCAGGAAATCTGCAAGCCGACAGCTCTGGGCACCAACTCAGATGCCCTCGAAACAAACCAGGATCCTCACTTGTAGCAACAGCTATTCCTCTGCCAGGGATGCCTCCTTCAGAGAATGGTACCACATCCTCCCAGGCTGTAGCTTCCTTACCTAATGTCTTAGTGTCCTATTGCTGTGAAGAGATACCATTATCATGGCAACTCTTATAAAGGAAAACATTTAGCTGGGGTTTAGTCCATTATCCTCATGGCGGGAATGTGGTGGCCTGCAGGCAGACGCAGCGCTGAAGGAGGAGCTGAGAGTTCTGCATTCAGATGGGCAGAAAACAGGAAGAGGGAGTGAGCCATTGGACCTGACTTGAGATTCTGAAACATCAGAGCTCCCCCCCACACACACACACACAAGCACACACTTACTCCAGCAAGGTCACACTTCCAATAATGCCACTGAGTCCATGGGACTGGTTTTTCTTTTTCTTTATATGCATTAGTGTTTTGCCATGGTTTTCAGGTTCCCTGGAACTGGAGTTACAGACAGTTGTGAGCTGCCGTGTGGGTACTGGGAGTTGAACCCAGGACCTCTGGAAGAACAGTCAGTGCCCTTAAGCGATCTCTGTGAGCCATCTCTCCAGCTCAGCTGTCTCTCCAGCCCTTACAGGGGCCATTGTCATTCAAACTCCCCCACCCCCATCAGAGGACCTTCACTGCCGCAGCTGAAAGTCTGGTTCATGCCTGCCAGCCTAAAGTTCCACCCTTTGCCTCCATAAATCATTATTGCACTGCGTTTCTAGAAAAGGAAAGAACCCTTAGGGCTCTAGGGATCTGTCCCAGTGGTAGAGAGTCTGCCTTGGAGGCACGAGGCCCAGAGTTCAATCCCCACCACTGCTTTAACCTTGTGTGGTGGTATAGTCTATCATACTAACACTGGAGAGGTGGAGGCAGAAGGTTCACCTTCAAACTATTTGGACAAGTTTGTGACCAGCCTGGGCTGTAGTCATTAGCCCAAGCAAAATTTAACCTCCCCTAGGACCCCACTTTGTTTTGTGTTGTGCTGGATTTCTACCTGGCTCCTAGACCCCTTCGTTAGTCCTTCTTGGCTCTCCCCGCTCAGCTGACTCAGCCTGCTTTATCTTGCCCAGCTCCTGGCTTTAGGAGATCCCTGTGACTACCCTAACGTGAATCTTCATGTGCTTCTCTTCAACCACATGCTGGGTCACACCAGCTTTCAGGGAGTTTGCCCTCGCTTCCTGTTCTGCTAGGAAGTCTGGGACCAAGAGTGTGCGCTGCTTCAACGTTCCCCATCTCCTCCTGTGTCCACACCCTGTCCCAAATGGGTAGCAGGTAGTAGCTCAGCCTAACCAGTGTGAAGAGCGACTTAGCTTCCTCATCTGACCAATGGGGGTAGTGCACCTTTTTCATAGGCTGTTTTCAGAAATAAACAAGTATACAATAAGTGTTTGATTATGCAAATAGCCAGGGTTTTTCATCTCTGCTTGAATCAGCCCTCTCCCATTTTACCTAAAACACCCCCCCTGCACCCCCTGCACATTTGACCCCCTCTCCTGGTACTGTTTGTCAACCACCCAGTTCATTCAGCCCCCCCCC
>NW_004949204.1:501610-504116 GCF_000317375.1 Microtus ochrogaster
CTTCCCATCCCCATCCCAAGTTCTGATCGGTCATCCCCACGCTGCCACTGAACTCTCGTACAGCCAGAGTAACATTCTTGTCTGATTGTCATGGTCCTCCTCTGTCACCTGAGGCTGGCCGTGGCTGCATATAGCTTATAGCCAAGAGCAAGGAAAAACCCATCCCAGCTCTTAAAACAGCCTCTTTCTGGGCCGTAGACATGTGGAGGGATGTGAGCAGAGCCAGGGTTCTCTCTCCAGGAGCTCTGAGGCCCACGCTCTCTGAGTCCCGTCATTGCTACCACCTCCGTAAATACAGGTTGACAACATTGCTAATTGCATGAATTCCAGGTTAATCAAGGTTCGTGCACTCGGACTCAATCTTTATTTCCTCAGCCCGAACCAAACAGTTCTGTTCTCCATCCTCTAGCTGTGCCCACCACTTCCTTCTCTGGTGGTCATGTGACCTTCCTTTCCTCAGGACCTCTTTTGAAAGTGACGTTCTCCATCATCCTTGAGGACTTTGTCTTACACTGGCTTATGTTCCCATAGTCTCCCGAAGTCATTTCTATTGGGAATGAGCATTTTCCCCTCGGTCTGTTTGCCAGTTGAACTCTGCTCCATACGGTATTAATATTCTTGCTCCTGAAGCCCCGGCTGCTGCAGAGCACAGAGGACAAATGATGCTACTTCCAAGTCCCTGCTGCCAACAGTCACAGTTTACTGAGCTCCCCTGTGCAGGCATAGAATTGAGTACTTGACACACATGATACCACTAAATTCTCTTTCTTTCCCCTGCATTAGTGTTTTATGTGCGGTCAGACTTGGCAGCAAGCATCCAACCCCCCAGAGTCATCTCTCCATCTCTTAATTGTCGTAGTCACCCCCATGAGGGCTATAGTCACCCCCATGGGGGCTATGGTCACCCCTCCATGTCTAAAGTGAGCAATGGAGTTCAGAGTGATTAAAAATTGCTCACAGTGTAACAGCTACTAATTTACAGAACTAGGGTGCTTTATTGAAAAGTCAGAGTTAAACAAAAGCCAAAAGAGATAAAAATTTATAAAGTTTATTTTAAAAAAAGTTTTTTGAAAAAAAAAATAAAGTCAGATTTTCCCATAACGCCAACCAGTCTCAAATTACTATGCAGCTGAAGCCGCTCTTAAACTCTTCCCCGTCCTCCTGCCTCCACCTCCCAAGTGCTTAGGTTGCAGTGTGTACCACTGTATCTGCCCCTGGAACTAGGATTTGAGCCTCCATCTGCACCCCATCCCAGGTTTAATTCACGCTGGGGTACTCTTGCTTCTGGGTTTAGCATTTTCGTTCTTGAGGTGTCAGCCTACACATTAGGAAAGTGTTTTCCCTGAAGTGCATCGTGAACGAATGCTACCTGCATCCTCTGAAGAAAGCTGAGCAGATGAGGTGTGAGTTTTAGATACAGGAATGCTCCGGATGTGCACACCGAAAGGTCATAACATAGTCTACATAGTAAGTCCCAGGTCAGCCAGAGCTACTACATAGGGACACCGTGTCTCAAAAACAATCAAACAGAAACGAAACAAAAATACAATGCCGAGAAAAAGCTGGTTTCCAAGAAGGCCGCCGAGCAACGGATAACTGTGGAAGTGAAGGATGTTACCTCAAGCCCCAAGTATTCTAGAAACCACTTAGCCGGAAGTGAAGGATGTTGCCCCAAGTATTACAGAAACGACTTAGCCAGTGGTTTTTTTCAGTACTTAGAGAATGTGAATTTAAAAAAAAAAAAAAAAACAGAAGATTTTAATATGAAAGAAAAAAGCAGTTCAGCGATTCTTGAGAAGCAGATCCACGAAAAACAAATGATAGCTTTCAGCAACTGCGTGAAGATGCATTTATCACTCGAGCTCCACTGGCCTGTTAACTGTTGCTATAATGAAATACTACAGGCTATATGATTTATACTCAAAAGAAGGCTTAGGTTGGCTTGTGATTCTTGAGGTGCAAGGCCAAGGGGCTACATCTGGTGGTGGCCTTTTTGTCAGGAGTATCCTAATAGTGTGTAGGGTGACGCAGAGCAAGAGACAGTGAAGACAGGCATTTGGCTACATATTCTCTGGTCTTTCTCCCTGCAAGACTGCAGTGTTAAATCACGAGGTCCCACTCCATGACCTTGTCCTAATCACCTCCTAAAGCCCCCCACCTGTAAACACAGCAAGGGGATTGTTTCTGCCCTTTCAGTATCTCTCAGTGGGGATTAAATTTTAACACACAGACCAGTAGGAAGTTCCATTCGAACTATATCCAAACCATAGTAACATCGGATGCTTGTCATCTGAATCTCAGTATACATGTAGCATGAATTCTAATTGGACTTAGTAAATAAAAACCCGGAGTTAGATATTAGGGGGTGAAAATAAAGAGATCAGAGAAGCAGTGCAACCAGACATAAAGATCTTTTATATCTACCAAATCCTCAGGCCAAAAGGGCGAGCCTGTCCTCAGACAGCATCCTCTGACTGACTGCTTCAGACTGCAACCTCAGACTGCA
>NW_004949204.1:504231-513861 GCF_000317375.1 Microtus ochrogaster
GACTGACTGCTTCAGAGTGCATCCTCAGACTGCATTCTCTGACTGACTGCTTCAGACTGCATTCTCAGACTACATCCTCAGACTGCATTCTCAGACTGCAACCTCAGACTGCATCCTCTGACTGACTGCTTCAGAGTGCATCCTCAGACTGCATCCTCTGACTGCACTGAGCTCCTGTCTCCTCCCTCATTATATTCCTCTCTCCACTCGGCCATATCACTCCCCCTCTCCAGCTCTCTAGTGCTGGAATTAAAGACGTGGGCTCCCAAATGACTGGGATTATCTTTGTATGAGCTCTGTTTCTCTTATAGACTGGATCAATTTTATGTAGCCCAGGGTGGCCTTGAACTAACAACAGAGATCCGTCTACCTCTGTCTGCGGAGTCCTGGGAATAAAAGTGTGAGCTACCACTGTCTGGCCTTTAGTGGCTTAACTCCCTGCACTCTGATCTTCAGGCAAGCTTTATTTGTTAAAACACAAACAAAATATCACTACATATAAACTCCCTGTAAAGTGAGTTTTCCTCAGCCCATACATCTCTGTAGCAGTGTCTCAAAGTTTCCCTTGTATACACACCCCTGTGATCCTGCACCTTTTCCCTAGAAGCCCGTGTTTTGGACTTGACCCAAGTGCCAATCAGCAGGGGACGACAATGTTGTTTTGCCTTGATTTGTTAATTCTTGGCCTTGGATAAAGACAACCGCATTGGATGGGGAAGCATTGGGGGGGGGGGGAGGAATCAGGGGAATCACTATAGGAAACTGGAGGAAAGAGTAAGATCTGTAGCAGTGTGAAAGATACCAAGAGCATATCCCTTCAAAGCTCTTTTACCTGAGAGAGCTAGGAAGGACCAGCTCCTTGTTCCTTCCCGTGTCTGAAAACAAACATATCTAAATGACCAGTAACTATGCAGTTTGCAGAGCAGGTGCCTGGTGAGCATGCAGACCCCTGCATTTCCCCCATAGCATGGTCTGATGGAACGGCTTTCTGACGTATGAAGATAACATGCGTAAAAGGTTCAACTTTACTACCAGTTCCTACTCTTGGCCAACTGAGTCATAAAGTGAATCATCATTAAGTATGATTAGTGGTTTTAGAGAACAAAGAAGGGGAGCGTTCCTGGGCATCAAATAAATCCAGATTGACCCAGCAGTATTCCATACATGTCAAGAACAAAATATCAGTAGCCTTTTCGAAGTCATAAAATTGTGTTTCACACCCTGCCAAATGTGCACAGTGTGTATGTGACTGCAGGTTAGATAGTTCATGCCCACATTAATTGACAGAGATGTGAAATCCTACAATAGGATAAAAGTCTTGCCTACATACACAGGCAGGAAGGCCTGATTAGACAGGGGTGTGTGTGTGTGTGTGTGTGTAAAAGGCTTGGATTGCTAGATGGACAGTTTTGGTTAGCCACCAAGTTCAAGGAAGCCCTGATGGGTTCTGCTTTTCCCGGGTCAGGCGTGGGTTGTTGAAGGTCTGCAGACTCTACACTCCCACTTTCCGCCAGTGTGCATCTGAGTGTGGGCTCTGCTCACACAAGCGTGAGGGTCTTCAAGCAGGAGGTGAAACAATTAATGTCCAAGGAAACCAGTTGCCAAAGGATGCGAACAATGTGATAGCATCATGGACTAGATAAACACAGAGAAGTATGTCAGCCTCGGAGCAGGTAATGGTGGAGATTATTGGGTCTGTCAGAATAAATGCTATTTCATTTGGAAAGTACCTCAGGCTGGAGAGACACTCAGCAAGTAAGTCACTTGCCACAGCGTAAGGATTGGCGTTCAGATACCCAGGACCACACAAAAGGCCAGGTAGGTGTGTCAGCTCTCCTATAGTCCCAGCTTTTGGGAAGTTCAGTGACAGGGGGAACCTTGGGGCAAGCGGGCTAGGTAGATTAGTTAAATCTGTGAGCCTTGGGCCCAGCGAGAAACTCTGCCTAAATGAAGACAGTGGAGGGCAATTAAGATGCCTACCTGATGTCAATCTTCAGGCTCCACATGCAGCCACACATATGCAGAGGTACAGCTGAACACGCAGGTGCATGCATGAGAATAAATACATGCACACACACGTGCAAATGTGCATCTGCACACACAGATGCACACATATGAACATGAAACCACATGTGTGCACACACTATAGACATGTACATACCCAAATATACAAAGAAAAATATCTCATCAGGGGGTGTACCTCAGTGGTAAAGCAAAGGCTTAACACATGAGACCCTGGATTCAACCTCTTATCCTGCCCCCCCCAATGGTATTCTTGATAAAAATAAAAAGTTTAAAATATCTGAAGCAAAAAATATGAAATTATCAGTATCTGGTGGTAGGTTACATGGGCAGGGTTTTTTATCTTCTCTGCCTTTACTCTGCATCTGAATATCTGTATAATATTCCATAAACATCTGAAATAACTAACACATTTTACACATGGAGACATGGCTAACTAGGTTTAGTTTTAGCTTCTTCCAAGCGGATTTGTATAGTGCATATTACAAAGATGATACTGCTTTTAGTGTATGTTGTAAAATTGATATATCCCATTAAATAAATTTTAGAAAAGAAGAAAAAAACAAACCACTCAGGACCAGTCACCCCAAAACAGCCATCAGTAACATATTTGCCTGCTTCCTCCTGCATTGCAAGGAGTCTGCTGCTTCACTCACTGAGTATTGCTCCATTACTGCTCAGCCTCTCTGCTGCTAGGGCTTCGTTTACTCGACCATAGCTAGAGCCATGTGGGAAGAGGGATCCAGCTGAGAAAATGCCCCCCCCACCCAGACTGGCCTGTGAGAGGCCCATCCCACTGTGGGTGGTACCACCTCTGGGCTGGTGCTCTTGGGGTATACTAGAAACAGGCTGAGCAAACTGAGCAGCAAGTCATGGCCTCGGCATCAGCTCTGCCCTGAGTTGCTGCCCAGGCTTCCTTGATGGTGGACTGCTACGTGGAACTCTTTCCTCTCCAAGGTGCTTTTGTGCGTGGTGCTTCATCCTAGCAGTAGAAGCCCTAAGACAGCATCCATGAGCATCATCTTACTGCCTTTGGCTCAGTACCATCCACAGCTCACCTAAGCAACACTTTCTGTGTAAGTAGTTATGACATGTGACAGGCCCATAGCCAAGTATCCTTCCACACATCCTTCTGGAAGCATCAGGAGCAGGACAGTGCCTTGCTCCAGTGATGTCTCTGCAAGGCCTTCAAGAAGGGGACGATGCAAAGATCTGTCACATCTGTGATACCATCCTGTTCTTATGATGGAGCCCGAGGCATTCATCCTGAGCATCAGAACTGTGCCTGTTTGAAAGGCTAGCCGTGTGTGTGTGTGTGTGTGTGTGTGTGTGTGTGTGTGTGTTGCCTGTGAGAGAATGTACACCTCCCAGTGTCAGGTAAGGCCCGAGCCTGCACTGGCGGGAAGAGAGTTTGCCTGAGCCTGTGAACTCTGGTTTGGAGGCTGTAGGAGGCCTGCAGGAGCAGTGGTGGTGATAGTGACGTTACCAGCACACCCTTCCAAGCCTCCCATAGCTGCTGCCCTGCAGGTGAGTGGCTTGTGGAGGTGCAGGGGGGGCTCACAGCGGCTCCAAATGACATCCAGTAGGTGTGTGGAGGGGATGGTGGGGGGGGGCGTCAATACACCGCTCTGCATACTTTCAGAACTCTTTGGTTCCTATTGTTAGACTCCAGAGGAGGCTGCTTGCAGCCTTGGGCAACTTGTATGCCTTTCCCACAGAACTCAGAGGCTGTGTCTGCTTAGAGCCCCTTAATCCATAGCCACACCACTGTTGGTCCCTGGAATTCCCTGACTAAAGGCCAGGACCCCCTTCCAGCATCCACACAAGCCTAACCTCTCTTCTTGGGGCTCAGAACACAACTCTGTGCACACTAGGTCCAAAGATGGCGTTTTACAGCAACGGACAGAGTTTAGACCTGTGTGCTCAGCACGTATCCAGGATGGAAGCTGTCGAGAAGGGTGGACCCCGGGGGAAGTCAATTTCTCTGCATTGTAGCTCAGTTTCAGAGGCCCTTGTAAGATCGTATTTGGCATGGTGGGAGGATAACGGTTTATCAGCCTGATCTGTACTGTCGCGTGCTTGAAGACTTGCGAAGGAATCGCTTTTCCACCCTTGCCTCTGGGGTTCTAATTCCTTTATCACTGTGTCCGTCCCACCCCCAGTCCCTTTTTCCCCCATCCCTGGCTGCTGCTGTGTGGAAGGGGCACAAAGGACAGCACCAGAGAATCAAAGAAGAACAAACAATTTAGGGTATACAACGCTGGTATACCAGACTCCCACGTGCACGTGGACAGGCAAGAACTGCAGGGCAGGCCAAAACAGAGAGCATCCACCTGCTGTGAGCGTGAATCAGCCTGGCGGGATCCAGCAGAACGGGAACAGAAGCCAGCTCGTAAACTGCAATCTGTGCCCCACCCCCCTCCTCCCCCACCTCTGTTCCACCGTGTAGTACTACAGGGAACTACCGCCCTCTGTTGACTGCTTTGAGCAATGCAGGAAGTCAGACCACCGAGGCCTTGAGATTTTGCCTCGTTGTTCAGTTGCTAGACTCCTTTCTCTTGGTGCCTTAGTCCTCCCCAGCCGTGTCTCCTGCTTGTGGTCAGGGGATTTGACTTTTATAGAGAAGGCAGCTTCTTCAGGCTTTTCACCCCTCTGGAAAAGAATATAGTTAAGATAATTAAACACACTCATCAAGATGGCACTTTACCATTCCAGAAGTGATATTGGACTTTCTCTTCCAATTGCCCAACCAGGAAGCTAGACCCATGTGTGAAGAATCCTCTCTTGGCTATGTTAATCATAACAGAAGTGTTTGGGAACAGCACATTTACTCAAAGCTTCTTTTGGGTAATGTCAGCTTTGGAAGCTCACAAAAGTTACATGCTCAAACAGTTTTCTTTTTTGAGTAATAGGGGAAGTTATTATGGACTTAGTCATTTTTCCTGGAGGGTTTGACTTGTGAGCGAAGCTCCTAAAATTGTCTTCAGGGGCTGACAAGATGTCTCAATGATCAAAGTGTTTCCCTCACAAGTGTGAGGACTAGAATTCGGATTCCCAGAACCCAGCCTGAAAGGTGGAGTCAGGAGACACCAGAGCAAACCTGCTAGCCAGATTGGTTTTCCCAGCAAGCTCGGGGTTTGATTGAGACACCTTGTTTAGTGGATAAGATGGAAAAGCGATAGAGGATGATTCTCAGCATTCACATTGAGTCTCCACAGGCATGCACACCCCATAACACACTGTGCCCACATACATGCAAAGATGCATAACATGCATAAGAAATGGAAAAAAATCTTTTAGAATTAGTAGCTTGTGGAGCCTGTGAATTGGGTCATTTTTCACTAGTAAATTAGACATGCATCTAAAAGTGCTCTATCCCAGACAAGACAGGTAGAAATGAAGCAAATAGGCAGATCTCTGTGAGTTTGGGGCTAGCCTGGCCTACAGATTACCATTTCAGGACAGCCAGGGCTACACAGAGAACCCATCTTGAAAAACAAAAATTTAAAAAAGAAAGGAAAGAAATGAAGCTGAGATGCTAGGGGAGAGGGAAATGAGGATGAAGGGATGGATACTGAAGATGCAGTTGAATCTTTAAGTAAAACCGCCTCATAAGAAGCGACAAAATAAAACAATATCTTCAAAATACCATATTACACAAACCCTTGATTTTGCTTCACACCATAACATATACTTGGGCCTTTGATTATGTTGTCTATATATTGAAGTCAGCCAGAAGTCACTTGGAGGGAGACCCTGCTGGGCAGGTAGGATCTAGCCTTGTGATGCTAAGTGCTTTTTCCAAAGGTCTGAGCCAGAACTCTGCATAAGGAAGAAGCATCTTTGTTTGCTAGACCCACAGTTCTAAGGAACATCATCCACCGCGCCTCTCTGAACCACCCCTTAAGGCCTCCCCAGCCTTGCTGTGTCTGATCTTCACCATCCCCGTGGTTGTTCCGAGTGCACCCTGAGCCCTGAGCACCGTGTCTCACCTTGATAGTGGCGTGAGTGCAGGCAGAGCTGTGACAAGACGACCTTTCCCCTTGTTCCTTCAGGCGGCGCTCGTTGGAGGCACCACCATGATCATCGGCCATGTCCTTCCTGACAAGGAGACCTCCCTCGTGGAAGCCTATGAGAAGTGCAGGGGTCTCGCTGACCCCAAGGTCTGCTGTGACTATGCCCTTCATGTGGGGATCACCTGGTGGGCACCCAAGGTAACAGTGCTGATGGAACCCCCCACAAAGGAGGCACCAGTGGTCTGGTTCACAGAGGGGGGTGTAACTGAGCTGGCTGGGGCCTGATGCTCTTCTGGGTGTGTGAACAGTGCCCCCACCACCACTCCCCAATGTGCCAGACACGACATTTTGGAGCCCATAAAGATGGGGGGGGGTGAGGGGGACTGTCCTGCCGAACTTAAAGAACCCATTTTCCTGCCTTCGCAGCGAGCATCACACTGCAACAGAGTCCAAGGCCATGTTCCAAACTCAGGAGCATTGGCTCCTCGCAGTGACTGCTGGGGCTCAGTATGTTCAGATGTGTGCACGCGGTCTCATGAACATCCAATGGGGAGGAATGCCTAATGGTCGGCTCAGGTCGGCTCAGGCACTGAGAGCCAAATGGTCGTCTCAGGCACTGAGAGCCAGTGGTTGTCTCTGGCACAGAGAGCCATGTCCTGTGTGCACTGACTGGAGCTTACAGCGCGCTGAACCAAGCAAGGCCTCTGAGACAGAATTAGTCTTGACCATTCTCAGCACTTGCTGGACCATCTCTTCACTGGGCCAGCGCCTCCTTGGCACTGACTTTGTGTTTTGCTCCCCAGGTGAAAGCAGAAATGGAGACACTAGTGAGGGAGAAGGGGGTCAACTCCTTCCAGATGTTCATGACCTACAAGGACCTGTACATGCTTCGAGACAGTGAGCTCTACCAAGTGTTTCATGCCTGCAGGGACTTTGGGGCGATCCCCCGAGTTCACGCTGAAAACGGGGAGCTCGTGGCTGAGGCAAGTCAGCAGTAGAGGTTACTGGGTGGGGTGGGGCCAGTGGACACAGTGTTCAGGGGCAATAAATCTAGTAGTTAAATGATGTGAGATGTGGGCATCTGGAGTGCCAAGTCTTGGTCTGAAATTCAAACTTTAAATATACATATATATGAAGATATATATGTTAAAATATATACTAAAATATCTCTTTATAGTCCAAGAAGTTTCTTAAGTCTTAGGTAATAATTTAGTGTGAATGTTATGATATTTAAATTCCACTATAGCAAAATAATTTAGAACATCTCTTGGGAATATTTTTGAGGTATAGCATGCAAAAATAAACAGCAACATTCCATTTTCCTAAACCTGTCCATCAGAACTGTTACATTATAGAAGTCTGTTCTCTAAAACAAAGTGGGGACCCCTTTGTTCTCCTAAGTCTTGGGGTGAAGCTTATCTTGAAGTTGCTGATACCAGAGACATGTGTTGAGATTTCCAGAGACAGCTCGAACTTTTAAACCAACTAATGGTATTTGTCTTCGGTACCCCACAGCTGTTGCTTAGCAACTGGACTGTATTTTTAAGAATAAAAGGTATTGTCTAGTCATTAAGAAGTGAGAAGGGAATCAAGAGAAGTTTACTGCCTGAGGCCCCTGGATTTATTCTTTGGAAAATGTGCATTAGGGAAGGAAGACATGCCTGATATACTCTACTGTCTCTGGGGGTTTGGTAATTTCTTGTATCTCTGTAATTCAGTTGTCTCCCTTGTGCTATTATTCAGGGTGCTAAGGAGGCTCTAGATTTGGGTATCACAGGCCCAGAAGGAATCGAGATCAGTCGTCCAGAGGAGGTAGGAGAAAATTCCTGTGTCTATGGTCACTTTTTTTCATGTAGACTTTCTGTATTCATTAGCTTTCTATCACTGAAGATAAGCCTGAGAGAAAACTATTATTGTTGTTATTGTTGTTATTATTATCATTTTATTTATTTATTTTGCACACACTCATGGTTTCAAAGAATCCAGTGGATGTTTCCACTTGGTCAGAATGTCATGGTGACAGAGATGTGTGGCAAAGGAGAGCTATTCCCTTGATGATCAACCAGGAAGCGGCCAGGGAACTACCAGGGAAGACCCATCCCTATGACCTCTGTCCTCCAGCTCAGCCTCACCTCATGTTTCTAGAAACACCACCACTATCTAGGGACCAAGAATTCATGTCAGGAGACCATGGGAAACCGTCACACTCATGCAGTCTTTTGGAGAAATGCCAAAAATACGTTATATAGCAAGTTTGGAACCAGCTTAGGCTACATGAGACCCTCTCTCAGAATAAAGGAAAATAAAATTATATCATTTGCATAGGGGAAATATGTGTTACACCATTTTCCCCCATAGATGAAATTCCCATCTCAAAGCTTCCCAGGGAAAACCAATGTTGAGGCTACCTTGACCTTCCTTTGGAAAGAGGATAAACCCCATCATGCGCCATTTAATTCTCATCTTGAGGCTTTGGGGAGATCATTTCAGGGTCACTTTTTTCAGAACTGAGTGCCATGACAAAAGGGACAGAGCCTTCATGCGTTAGGAGAAAGTTAAGCTCCAGGCTCTATTCTGCGTTCTGGAGATTCACTTCTGACTGAGGAGGACTTGGAGCCTTCCCACCAGAAACAAAGCTCGTGCCCGTCCATGGTCCCTCAGACTCTCCACTTCTCACCAGGGTGGGAAGGAAAGGCGATGTGTACACTCACTGGGAGTTGACTTGGATGGCCAGTGTCTGCTGCTGAGAGATCCTGCTCTAGCTGCTGGGACCACGGTTGATAATGCCTGCTTGTGCTAGTACCGTGTTCCCACAGGCTCGCCCTTTGAAACAGAAAACTACCTCTTTTTTCTCCAAAGCCCAAAACACAGAGTAATGGGAGGGTCATGTGGCATCTGTATTCCCAGCTCCAGCAAGGTTGAGGCAGAAAGGGCTCAGGTTCCAGGCGAACCTGGGTTACATAGCGAGAGCCTATCTCAATCAATCAATCAGTCATAGCAGGGTAGTAGTTGAAGCTCCAGGAGACCCGATGTGTGATCCTACTATCACTCAAGAGCCAACGTGGCGTAACTTATTCCTGCCTTTATCCTGTCCCTGTTGGCCACTGGTTTAAATGTAGGTCCTGCTTGGGCACCTCAGAATTTGTAGAGAAATAGGCACCAGGGCTGGGAATGCAGCTCATTGGTAGATGTTTGCCTGCCGTGCGTGAAGTCCTGGTACTATACCCAACTCCACGTGTAACACCTACAATTGAGAGGTGAAGGCAAGAGGATCAAGAAGTTCAAGGTCATCTGCTATGTTGTGAACGCGAGGCCGGCCTGGGTTCTGGGAGACTCAGAGCACTTGATTCATGGGGTGGATCTGGGACAAAGGTGGCAAAGGCGAGCTCAGACTCAGGCTTGAGCTGCCTGTGCCGGGCAGCAAGAGGAAGAGCAAGGTTGTAGTGACAACAATGACTGTCACTCTCAGCATCTACTGCTCAAAAGGGACGGGCCTGAAAAATAAGAATAAAAGGGATGGACCTGGGTCTGTGCTGGGGCAGACTGGCCATCCAGAAAACATCTGGCAGTATCTAGATGGACCTGGGTCTGT
>NW_004949204.1:513961-536206 GCF_000317375.1 Microtus ochrogaster
GGGCAGACTGGCCATCCAGAAAACATCTGGCAGTATCTAGATGGACCTGGGTCTGTGCCGGGGCAGACTGGCCATCCAGAAAACATCTGACAGTTATCACTTTGTGTATGGGGGGAGGGGTGCAGCAGTACATTGTGGCCATTAGAGGCTAACTCTGTTGGTCCCAAGCAACAATTTCATGTCACCTGGCTTACCCAGCAAGCACCTTTCTAAGCCCTGAGTGGTTTCCACCAGGGTACATCTGGTATCCTAAATCCTGGTACTCTCTTTCCGTGGAAGTCCTAGTGGTTGGGGTCTGGTGCCCCAGCCAGTCCTTGTGGGTGCAGCCAGCCCCTCTGCTGTGTCAGCTGCTCCAGCACTCTCCCCGCAGAGAGCTCTCAGGCAGGTGCAGCTGGCTTGAAGGAGGTGGTGAAGGCCCGTTCCTTATTGTCCCTTGTTGTTAACAGCTGGAAGCTGAAGCCACTCACCGTGTCATCACCATTGCAAACAGGGTAAGTAGTCCCCCATCCTCCACACTGGGGCCATGGTGTGAAACGCGTTCTTGTCTGGAGGCCAGTGCCACAAGCGGCTCTCAGGACCACAGCTGAATAGATGGACATTAGTCTCCAAGTTCTGGTGTGCATCCTGCCTGCCCCAGTGCTCCGCCCCACCCCTTTGAGCTGATGAAGGGCTGAAGCTGCCGAAGCTGAGATTGCTCGAGTATAAATGGCTTAGGCAGTTATCATTTAACCCTATGCTCCTGGGCCTTTGTTTTCCCCGCTGCTTTCCCAGGTTCGGTTCAGGAAAAGCCCTTAACAAAGCACTGGCAGAGCGTGGTGGGAACCAGCTAGAGATGGCACCAGAATCCCGAACTTTGCTCTTAACTATTAAATGTGGGCTTTTAACCACATGCCTATCATGCCCCCCTCTGATCTCCTCCCTCATTATCTGAAATCGGGATGATGGCATCACTTACTCTGGAGAGTTCTTTGTGCCTGGGAAGGACCATCCTTTTCTGCAGAATGTCGCTAAAGGGTTTGATTTGCTCAGATAATCTGAACCACCGGCTCTAGAAGGTTAGATTTCCAGTGGTGTGGTTCCTGGATGGCAGAGTCAGCACCATGGGTCTGAATTACAAGCTCTCGAGCTCCAGAGAGACCCAGCCAATCAGAAACTGGCATGCTGTGTTGAAAGTTTGTCTTCCCCCAACCTCATGATTCTAATGAGGGCTCCTGCTTGGGACCTTCCCCTCTGGCCAGGGCTACCCAGAAGGATGTAAATGCTGAAGTGTGGTCTTAGGATTGTATGGGAACAGGGAGGCTGTATATCACCAGCCCTAGGATTGATCAGCTCACACCAGGTATCTCAAAACCCCTGACTCCTAACTTGATAACCAGTAAAGGCACAGAATGGCATCTTGGAAGGTTTCCTGTTAGCTCTTGGACCTTGTTCTGTTGCCATGACAACAGTTATCTTACCAAATACTTCCAGATGGACACCCAGTCCACAATAAGGAAGGGTCTGACCAACCATCAGCCCCTTGGTTCTTAGTGCAAGTGTGCCCAAAGAAATTAGGCTGTGGGCTTTGTTTGCACAGTTCTGTAGAATAGCTGGTGCATCTGACAGTCCAGATATTTACAAGACCAGTTATGTTCAACCCAGACTCTGAGCCTGGTGTTTCTCCCGAGTACATTCTGTCCGTCGATAAAGCAACCTTCAGACTGCTGGCATCGGAATGTCAGGTTTAGGATATGACTGTTTCTGGGTCATCACGTTTGTGAACAGAAAAAATGAAACAGGAAGGGGGCTGGAGAGATGGCTCAGTGGTTAAGAGCATCACCTGCTCTTCCAAAGGTTCTGAGTTCAATTCCCAGCAACCACATGGTGGCTCACAACCATCCGTAATGAGGTCTGGTGCCCTCTTCTGGCCTGCAGACATACACACAGACAGAATATTGTATACATAATAAATAAATAAAATGTTTTTAAAAAATGAAACAGGAAAAAAAATCATGAGATCAGAGAAAATCTGAGGTTTAGACTCATCCTCTGCCACCTGAGGTCACCCCCCAGGTTGGTGGTCCCTGATGATGGCCTCCATCTACAGCCTCTTGTGTACTCAGCTCACCAGCCCTGCATCCCGAGCGTAAACTACCATCTAGTCACGAGTAACGAGTGACACACAGGGATGCATGTCAGTGCAGGACTGAGAGAAGGGTGGTCTGGGGGTGTGGCAGCTTTACAGGAGCAGGTAATGCTACTTCCTGCTGTCTCTTGCCTTTAGACTCACTGTCCCATCTACCTGGTCAATGTGTCCAGCATCTCTGCTGGTGATGTGATTGCAGCTGCTAAGATGCAAGGTGAGTCTTTGTACCTCGTGCCGTGGGATCAGAGGACAGGGTTCCTCAGCTCACATTCTGCCAGGCTTGGCTGCTGAGACCAGGCTTAGCCTGCCCTACCCATTTCTTCATGATTGTCTGCCTCAGAGTGCCCTGAGCTAGCCTGGGCTCAGTACATTAGAACTTTCTCCTCTCGCGTGTTTGCCCAGCAGCTTTTCCAGAAATGTCTGTTACCTGGACCGGGTCAAGTAAAATTAAAGTCTTAAACTGAGTCATTAATTGATGTCTTTTTGGTCCGGTATATTGAACTAACAGTTACCTTGGCAACTAATAAAATGCTAGACCAATGCCAGTGGGCATGTCGGGAGTGGGGGCAGGGCAGGAGTCGAGAGTGGGGCCATGGTGGAAGTCACTGGTAAAATAACAGTGCGTGGGCTCAACTTCTTTTTCTCACTCCCTTGAGCCCTGTGTCTGACCCTCGAGGGGCCTTCATGTGACTCCCAGTGCAGACCCCCTGGTAGTACTGAAGCTTGTGGCCTGGGGCACTGGTAAGGGGTCCTGATAACAGGAGAAACAAAGCTAAGCTAGAACCCTGTGGGTGTAAGCCAGAGGCATGGGTGCCACAGCCTTCATTGTGATGATCTGGACCCCCACACTCTGCCTGTTCTTCAGCTGAGGGCCCCTGAGGGATTCCAGCTGGACTGTTGGCCCAGCCTGCTGGATGGACCCCTCCCTCTTCTGACTTCCCGACTTCCGAGTCTGTTGTGGATTCCACCCCAGCAGCTCCCAGAGCTGTCACATCCCCTGCCTGCCCAGAGAACAGCCTGGATTGCCCACTAGGCCTGGCAGTACATGCATGCCTCACTATGCCCCTGCCTCACTCCTCACAGCTATGTGTACACAGCCAGGCCATACTAGACTTCTCGAAATTCTCCTCTATGCTCCTGGCCTCCGGATCCATGTCCCTCTCTGCCCAGTCTCTGGGCCTGAGGAAACGGGGGCAAGCCTTTTCCTATTTGCTGTTAGCCTCTTCACCTGTGTAGTGCGATGTGCTGTCCTACCACCTCGTGATGCTTTCCACTCTCCTTCCAGGGAAAGTGGTGCTGGCTGAGACCACCAACGCGCATGCCACACTCACAGGCTTGCACTACTACCACCAGGACTGGTCCCATGCAGCTGCCTACGTCACGGTGCCTCCTCTGAGACTGGACACCAACACCTCCACCTACCTCATGAGCCTGCTGGCCAAGTAAGGCATTGGAGCCAACAGCACTCCACGCAGGGGCTATAGGTCTTTAAGGTGATGCCCTCCAACTCTAGAAATCAAACCTGACCAGGGTTTGGTTCTGTTGGGCCCTTGGGGTGATTTTGCTTGAACCTCTTCCTCCAGAGCCCAGCTGTCCCTTGCTATCCTGTTGAGCATCTCTGACAACTTCATTTGGAGTGAGAGCATTGACCAGCATTTCAGATGCCATTGACACCTCATTCTGAAGCCCAGGGGGGAGCTGGGGACATAGGTCCTCTTTTTACATGTATGGTCCTCTCTCTTCCTGAATGCATTAGTTACTGAGGGATCAATTTGTAAGAGAAGAAGGCTTGTTTTAACTCCTTCCCAGAGCTAAGTCCTCCATGAAGGCTTGGGAGCAGCTGCGGGGACTCCGCACCTAAGTGGATCAAGAGACAGAGTAGAGAAATGCAGATAGCTACCTGGATTTCTTTCCTTTTACTCAGCCCAGACCCTCAGCCCTTGGGATGGTACAGCCTGTGTTCTTCCTCCGTCAGTTAGTCCTTTCTAGGAAAGCCCTCGTCCACACACCCAAAGGCGTACCTCCCTAGCACCCTGGCAGCTCTTAATTCAGTCTAGTTGGCGTGGAAATAAGCCATACTTACCTTCACCTCTCCCTGTTGTTGCCTCAGTTTCTCTCCTATATGTTCCTTCCTCTGCCTGTGCATTCCTTCCCACCTCTCTCCATCCCTGTTACACCCTCTACCAACCTCCATTCTAAATCCCCTCCCTATCTAACGCTCAACCCCAACCTGAAGAAAAGAGTCCAAGGAACATTCTGGACTTGGCAAGGCACAATCATGAAAATGTTGGTTTTGTTTCTGGGACAGCTTACAGCTTCTTTGTTCTCTGCTAGTGACATTCTGGGAAGAAATATTATCTTCTCTTACCTTTGGCTATTAAAGTCCTGTTTAGCTTAAAGTCGGCTCCTTGACCAGCTCCCCTAGCTCTCTCTGTTCATACTGGGGCAGATGGAGGAGGAAGAAAGACGGGATTATCTTCTCCATGCCCAGGCATGGTTTTTAACCTTCCAGCACCAGCAAGGGCCCTCGTGAGGTCACTTACCCCAGGCCATTTTCTACAGTAGTCATGGGGCTTAACTATCCCTTTGGTGGAAGAGCAGGCTAGACCACCTGTGTCTCACCCAGAGCTTGGCTGTAGGCTAACCTAATAGGTCAGTGTACCAAAGAACCTCTCAGCCCCTGGAAGAGAAGTCTGCCTTCTGGTCCTGATGCGAAGTTTAGGTTTCTGGAGAGGGCAAGAGGCACACATAACTGAACTATACTAGTCAAGGTGTGGTCTTGTCCATCATTGACCCGTCTTACTGTAGCTCCAATCTCTCTTTAAAGATAGTCTGGCAGGTTGTCAGATCTGGGAGGAATCTCTTTGCAGAGACAAGTTTTTCCACTTCCTCACCAAGCTTCTGTCTCTTCTCTCAACATGAAGGTTTCTGTTGAAACTGCTTTCCTGGGGTCATTGTTCAAGAGTCTGACAGCCAAGTGGAGGTGCCCAAGTGACCCAGTAAATAAAGTGGGGAGCCACTGTAGAAGGCATCTGGTGGCAACTTTGGGGCTCTGAATGCCTGCATGCACAGATGGTGCACCCACATACACGCAAATATGCACAACACTCATATATACGTATTAAAAAACACTATAATAAAGACTTGGTTCAACGTCAGAGAGTCCTTTGAAATGTTCCACTTGCTATAAGCAAATTTGCCAAAGGAACAAAAGCACAGTAAACATCCAGTCCATCCATACTCAAATAGACAGGAAAAGGAAGCATTGGTCATTGAATAATTTTTAATAAAGCCTGTTTTCCATTTACTTTAATTATTTAAATTTTCATGTAAGAATTATGATTTCATATGGTAGAGAAATAGTTCTAGTTCCTTTTTAATCAGTGCACATTGTAAATGTGTGCTATTTTATAGGATTCAGGGCAAAATTTTAACTATTCATAAGAATTTATGATTACTATAATTTTCTCCTATAACATGTTACTGGTATAATTCATGCAGTGCAGAATGCTGGCTGGAAACCCAGGCGTCAGTTCCCTTTTTTAAGTCTGGTTTCCTGAGCAAGTGAGATACCTCAGCCGGTGAAAGGCCATTGCCACCAAACCTGACAACTTGAGTTTAATCCCCAGAACCCATGTGTTAGAAGGAAAATTGTCCTTTGTTCTCCATGCTCATGCAGTGGTAAACATGTGTGCATGCATGTGTGTGCGTGTGTGCGCACACACACACACAAATAAATAGGTAAGTGAGAAATAAATTATAATTTTACCATCATTAATTCACACTTGCTGAGTGGTACCTGCTTCTGAAGAAGATAGGTGTTCAGTTAAAGGTGGAAGTTGAGCCTGAGTTTCAGGGTTCCTGACCTGTAATGTGTTATACTGTGTTGGTCTCTCCCCTGGTCTAAGCCTCATCTGGATATCTGGGGGTCTCTGAGAAGAGAGTAAATCCTGAGACATTCTCATTTCTCATGGCTTCTGTAGGTGCAGAGGGTGTGGGGAGCCTCGGGGGTTCTAGAACACTCCTGCTCTCCGGAAGTCTCTTCCTGTCTCTGGAACCCTGACTGAGGTCAGCCCTCTTACCCAAAGAGCTTAGTCATCTTGCTGTGGACTTGCCAGGAACATTAGTCTTTGGCAAGAGCCTTAACTGATGGGCCTGCCAGCTCCCGGGAGAGACAGCCCTCCATGGAGCCTGACTGGCAACTGTCCGGTAGCCTCAAAATCTGCCCCCATACCCCATCACACCCTGCTCTGTGTCCAGAGCCCCTTCAGAGTGGGTGTCCCCTGTAGCTCATGTACTTATCTACAAAGAATGTGAGAGCCTTGGGGTCTCTACTGGGCACTCCCAGCAATGTCCCTGGTTCCGCATGATCTCCTTGCTGCAGCCAGGTCCTTCCTAGGGTTGCTTTGCCTTAGTGGCAGAAGCATTTTCATAGCTGAGGCTTCTAGTCTAGAAATCTCCCTCTTTGGCGGACAGCATGCTGCAGCACGCCTCCCTCACCTCCCTTCCCAGTTCTGTATCTGCCTGAGGTCCTGGTTAAGCCTTAGGTACTCATAGCCCTCACCGTGTGAAGACTTTGTCGTGGATGACATTGGTGACAATGTCTTCAGCTTCTAGATGGTGGCTTGTTAAGTCTTGGCACCCTTTCTCCTGAATGCTTTGACTCCCAGTCACTTAGCAAGGTTAGCACTGAACTTGGAAAAGCTTTGTCAAACACTTGTTGTGTGTGTCTTGCCAGGACAGTATGGGGCAGGCGAGCTGGTGGTAACAAGCTGGCGCGTGAGTCCTGGACATGAAGCCCACCTCTGCCATCTCACCCCAGCTAAGCCCTAAATGGTGGGCAAGTTGTTCTCCATCTGCTATTTTACCAGTCACCAACCCAAGGGTTGGAGTCTCCTGGAACATGCCCTGTGCATATGCCAATTCTGTGGATAGATAAAGTGTTCATTTAAAGGAAAGAAACAAACCGTTAGAGGTCACCCAGCAAGTAAGCAGCAGGGTCAGGTTGGAAATGCATTCTCTGGGTTCCCAAGCCCAGGCTTTCCCCCTCAGCTTGTTCCCCACCCACTGGGAGATTGGCCTCCTGTCCCCTCACTTGTCACTTCTCCCTCTCTCCAGCGACACTCTGAACATTGTGGCATCAGATCACCGGCCATTCACCACGAAGCAGAAAGCCATGGGCAAGGAAGACTTCACCAAGATCCCACATGGTGTGAGCAGCGTGCAGGATCGAATGAGCGTGATCTGGGAAAGGGGCGTGGTAGGTGTCTGCAGCCTTGCCCACTCATCAGGGTGTGTTAGTCAGGGTCTTCTAGAGGAACGGGACTGATAGAACATAAAGGGGATCTCTAAGAGTGGCTTGCAGGCTGGTCCAACAATGACTGTCCCCAACAGAAAGCCCAGGAATCCAATAGTCGTTCATCCATGGGGCTGGTCCCTGATCCCTGGTATATGTTGGAATCCCAGCGAAGCCGGCTCTAATATCAGTGAAAGACTCTCTCAGCAGCAGTGTGTATGAACTTGCCAGCAGGAGTGAGGATGAGCAGGCAAAGAGAAAAAAAGCTCCCTTCTTCCAAGTCCGTGTGTGTGTGTGTGTGTGTGTGTGTGTGTGTGTGTGTTTGCTTTTAGAAAGTGTGGCCCAGATTTAGGGTGGGCCTTCTAACCTCAAATGATCCAATCAAGAATAATCCCTCACAGTCATGCCTAGCTGCCTGAGTTTCAGCTAATTCCAGTCAAGCTGACCACCAAGAATAGCCTTCGCAGGAGAGCTGGCCCAGTCACGGCTCCTGTGGTACCCAGTAGCAAGGCAAGAGGTTGGTAGTATCCATAGATGGCGGAGGTCAGGCTTAGCTAGCATAGCATCAGCTCACACATGCGAGGGGCGGAAAGGCTCGCCCCATTACATCAGAAAGTGATAGGACCTGTTAACGAAACATGACAGTTTAGAAGAGTTTGGGGGGAAATCCATGCAGTTGGAGCTTTAGCATTTTGGTTTACTTCTTCCTACTTCAGCACATGTACTGGGTTTTTCCTGTTGGTTTCTGAGGCAGGATCTCACTGTGTAGACAGGTTTGGCCTTGACTGTTTGGAGGTCTTCCTGCTTCATCCTCCCAAGTGGCAGGATTTTAGACGTAAGCCACGGTGCCTAGCTAGATACATTATTTTAGTAACTGGATTCATTTTTCCCCTACATATTTTAAGTCCTTTTGAGTGTCTTCCTAGAACTCTACAAAGCTGTGGGCTTTTTAAAAAGGTGGAATTTGGTACTTGTGATCTAACTTAGCTCTTCATACACACTAGGCTGGAGTTCCACCGCTGCCTACATCGCAAAGCTCAAAACGTCTTTTTTAAATTGCTATGTAATGCTCCTTTCAATGGAAATGCTGTATTTAATTCTTCTTTCTTTTCACACTTCAAATGCCACTATGGAGCAGTCCTTGCTTATGAATGTGACCATTTCCAATTACTTCCTTAGGAGAGATTTCTAGAAGGGGATTTTTGGGCCAAGAGATACAAATATGAAGTTCTGGGTCTATTTTGTCTAACTGAATTTCAGAAAGATAGGGGCTGGGATTTCATCTGAATGCCACCTATTCTGCCCATGGAGAGTAAGTAGTTTTTGGTCTTGGTCTGTCACTGTTACTCTCAACACTCAGTATACGCTCAAAGAGATTTGAAGTCCTAAAAACAGCCTCCTGCTCAGGGCAGGGCTGCGACTTAGCTCGGGGCATTGTCCCTGGAGGAGAGAGACACGGCTATCTGCGGCAGAGCAGGCAGCTCTTTCAGAACCCAGAATACACTTCAGCCTCTCCCAGCCATCTCCAGTTTCAGGTGGTCCACAGTCCACAAAACAGTGGGAAATTCTAAAAATAACTCATAGTTTGTGGAAGTTGTTTGTTTGAGACAGGGTTTCACACTGTACTCCCGGATGGTCTGGAACTCATTTTGTAATCCAGACTGGCCTTAAACTCACAAGAGTCCTACCTTAGCTTTCCCAGAACTAAAATTACTGACATGAGCTACCACATCCCATACTGTAAGTATTAAATCATTTTTGTTACAGTATATTGTTAAATTATTCTATTAGTTTTTGTTAGCTTCCTGCGGTGCCTAACTTTTGAGTTAATTTGGTTGTAGGTGAGCATGTATATGAAGTAAGTTTACTCTGAATCGGGCTCAGTTCTCTGTAGTTTCAGGCGTCCTATGTGGGCCTTGGGACAATACCAGCAAACAAGGAGACATAAGCTTTTGCACACGAAGGGAAGCTCCTTAGTCATCCCAAGTGGGCACATGTGTGGACCTTATCTAGGGGGTGCATTTGCCCCAGGCAGGCAGCCTTTGGCACAAGTCACCAGCGTGGCTGAGTGAGGGATGAAGGGGCAAGCAGGGTCTCAAGCTCTGCCCAGTGCCTCGTATTAGGACCGTGCCTATAGCACTGTTTGCCTTAGGACCACAGCTGTGGCCCTCTGAACTAAAAGACCACAGGCTGGTTAGCAAGTGCCTGGGAAGGAAGCCATACGTCCAGATCCAGGCTGATCTGACACATTTGCCACATTCCAGGTTGGAGGAAAGATGGATGAGAACCGCTTCGTAGCTGTCACCAGTTCCAATGCAGCCAAGATTCTCAACCTGTATCCTCGCAAGGGCCGCATCATCCCTGGAGCCGATGCCGACGTGGTGGTGTGGGACCCAGAAGCCACAAAGTAAAGCTTGCCGCTAGTCTCCTGGGCCTGGGGGGACTGTATTCCAGAACAGCAAAGGCGAATGACCTTTGCAGCATTTCCAGGGTAGAGGAATGTGATGGTGACATGCCTCCCATGTGACTGCCTACCTCCCTTGCTCATGTATACCCATTCCTTTGTACACCCATGTCCAGTGTCTCTGTCCCTGCTTCTAAGGGACCAGACAGATGGGAAAAACACACACTAGTTTTTGATTTTTTTTGGAGACAGGATTTTTCTGTGTAGCTTTGGAGCCTGCCCTGAAACTCATTCTGTAGACTAGATAGGCCTCAAGCTCACAGAGATCCACCTGTCTCTGCCTCCTAAGTGCTGGGATTAGAGGCGTGCGCCGCCACTGACAGGCCTACACTTCTTATGTACAAAAGCCTTAATTTTTTTTTTGCATTGATTCTCTAAAGGCTCTGTGTCCAAATATGTCTCCATTCTTAGATGCTAAGGGTAAAGATTTCAACACAAGAATTGTGAGGGGAGGGCTGGAGAGATGGCTCAGAGGTTAAGAGCACTGACTGTTCTTCCAGAGGTCCTGAGTTCAATTCCCAGCAACCGCATGGTGGCTCACAATCATCTGTAATGGGATCTGGTGCCCTCTTCTGGCCTGCAGGCACACATGCAGACTGAACACTGTATACATAATAAAGAAAGAATTGCGAGGGGTGGAATTAAGCCCCATCAGACAGCTCTGGGTACCATTCCTTCCTACCAGGCAGCATCTCGTGGCATCAAGCTATACTCTCTTTACCAGTACTCTGATCTTGTTCCCCCCTCATCTCCCACCAGGACCATCTCAGCCAGCACCCAGGTGCAGGGTGGAGACTTCAATTTGTATGAGAACATGCGCTGCCATGGCGTGCCGCTGGTCACCATCAGCCGGGGACGCGTCGTGTATGAGAATGGCGTCTTCATGTGCGCAGAGGGCACTGGCAAGTTCTGTCCCCTGCGGTCTTTCCCAGACATTGTCTATAAGAAGCTGGTGCAGAGAGAGAAGGTAAGATGGGGTGGGACGAGGTCAAGGCCCCTGTTGGGGAACATGTTCACTTTTCTCCATTAACTCTCAGATACTGTCATGTTCTAGGTTACTTCTGCATCAGTGCGACCCGAATGCCTTAAGAGAGGAAAGGGTTAACTGAGCTCATGATTTCAGAAGCTTTAATGTGACCCTGGTACAGTTCATGATAATAGGAGTGTGTGAGACAGTGGTTCTCAACCTGTGGGCCGCGACCCCCACAGGGGCCATGTATCAGATACTGACATTACCATTCATAACAGTAGAAAAATTACAGTTATGAAGTAGCAATTAAATAATTTTATAGTTGGGAGTCACACCACAACATAAGGAACTGTATTAAAGGGTCACAGCAATTGGCTTTTGGGAACCTGCTCCCATGCTGGATTACCTTGCCCAGCCTTGACACAGGGGAGGAGCTCAGTCCTGCCTCCCCTTGAGTGTCTGCCGGGAGGCCTGCCCCTTTCTGAAGTGGAGAGGGGGAGGGGA
Organism: Microtus ochrogaster; assembly: GCF_000317375.1. Taxonomy (NCBI): domain Eukaryota; kingdom Metazoa; phylum Chordata; class Mammalia; order Rodentia; family Cricetidae; genus Microtus; species Microtus ochrogaster. The sequence continues at coordinate 525,321 of NW_004949204.1, forward strand.
AGGAGAGGAGAATAGGTGGAAAGGGGTGGGAGACTGCCGTCAGTATGTTAAATAAATGAAAATGTTATTTAAATAAAATATTAAAAAATGTAAAAAGGGGTCGCAGCATTGGGCAGGCTGGGAACCACTGGTGCAGTGGCTGATGGTTCGTGTGCAGCAGGCAGGGAAGAAGCCGGAAGTCAGAACCAGAGGCCGGCTGGTAGCCTTCAGAGTGACCCCAGTGACCTGCTTCTGCCAGCCAAGTCCCGTCTCCTAGAGAATTCCATTCAGACAAGCCCTAACACAGCATTTCCTCTGGATACTGTCTGTCACCATCTGTCCAGGACCCTATGTGGCAGAGACAAAAGGGATAGTGGAGTTGGAAAATTCTGGTTTCCACGTCCCATTTTGCATAGATCTATTATTTCATTACTATTATTAATGTGTGGTTTGTATGTGTATGTATGTATACACAGGTGAGGAAGGGTACCCATGGACGCCAGAGGGTTCAGATGCCCCTGGAGCTAGAGTTGCTGGTGATTATGAGAATTGAACTCAGGGCCTCTGCAGGAGCAGCACACACTTTAAACCTCTGAGCCACCTCTGCAGTCTCAGTAGACAAAATGTAAACAGGCAAGCAGAGCAGGAGGGAGGCTGGTGGGTGTGTCTGTGGCCAGTGAGCTCCTCCCATACACAGGCTGATTGCTCTGTTCCTGGCCCCTCTTGCTAATGCCAAGGATGCCTTGTGCAAGCACAGAAATCCCCTGTGCCTGTCGTTTCTCTCAATTAGACTGGGCAGGCAGCATGCAAAAGCGCAATTGAGGCTCCCTCCCAAAGGATACAGTGCTCCCATCTCTGCCGCTATTGCTGCTGCTCCCTTGACCACCTGAACCTCCTCCAACACACTTCCTCCCTGTCACCGTAGTACTTTTAATATAGTGAGTCACCATCACGGACCTAGGCCAGGACAGCTCTAAGTGACAGAGCTGAGGCCGGAGCCTTGGTGGCCTGATTTGTGCAGTACAGCTCCTAACCCTTTATTTAGTATTGCTTCCGGCAATGTTCCATGGCTACACCAACTCTGTCTAGCCCAAGTTTTCTCTGGGTTGTCAGACCATGCTGAAAGGTCTGCCTGTTGGGAGCCTGGCCTTGTCAGGACACTGCCAGGATGTTCACTGTGGAGGATTTCCTCAGCTGTCTCTCTGGAAAACTCCCCTGGAAGGATCCCACCCAAGCAGAGAGCAGAGACTGAGGCACTTTCTGCACATGCACATTTATGCGTGCATGCATACGCTCATCCTACGTAGAAGCTAGGAAAGCATTACTTCAGCACTTGGAACTACAGAAACTAGAAGCCTGTCACCCGTGTGTCTTGGGTCCTGTGGGTCCTAGCAGATGTCGGTGGAGGAGGTTGCAGCTGTGTGCTTGGCCTTGACATTCCTGTCTTTTCTCTTCACCAGACCTTAAAAGTGAGGGCAGTGGACCGCACTCCCTACCTAGGGGACGTCGCTGTTGTTGTCCACCCTGGGAAAAAAGAGATGGGAACGCCACTGGCAGACACTCCCACACGGCCAGTCACCAGGCACGGGGGCATGCGGGACCTTCATGAATCCAGCTTCAGCCTTTCCGGTAAGGACGAGGATGTGGAAGGTGCTGGCAGATGCCGGCAGGCAGGAGAGAGGCCTGGGCAGTAAACTGCAGCCTGTAGGTCCTTTGTAGAGCCACGAGGACAGGGTCTGTCCCCAGGTGCTCAGCTTTGTGTTCTTAGAAGAGCAGCTTATGCCAGGAACCTGTGGTTCCCACAGGAGGTGCTAGTGGCCTGTGGGGAGGTGACCTCCAAAAACACACTCTCAAAGGGCTACTCACTGCCACAAACAGTGGGACATGAATGCTAGGTGCTGTTTCTTGTGCACTGTCCGAACACACTGAAGCTCTGTCAGTGTGGGATGTGTGGCTTCTCAGGGTCTCCCAAGCACACCACAGCCTACAACAACTGACCCCACATGAAGTGGTAAGACCCTGAGCCTCTGGGGCCTCACTAGTCGGTTGCCTCTTCTGCCCCAGTCCAAGAGCCATGACTGGACAGTGGCTCCTTCGGACAAAGTAGACATCAAGTTGCCTGTCATCTCTCTTCCAGCCCCAAGTCTTAATCTGCTGGAGGTGGGGATCACTGAATAGTGCCCCACTGTGATCTCTGGGGCCCTAGACCCATCTTTCTGAGTCTTAGATTTCCAGAGGCAGGGCCTTTGGAGTATGGGTCATTCATTTTCCAAAATAGTTACCAGTTTCCTGTTTCAGAGTCTGGTCTATTCATTGAGTATAACTGGGGGTTTCTCTCCTGCCCGCCAGTTCCCGGATAAGCACTCAGAGGCTTTGTATTAATTACAAACTGTTTGTTTCAATTACGACTTAAATGAACCCATTTCTATTATTCTACATTTTACTACGAGGCTTGTGACTTCTTAACCTCACATCTTGCTTCTCCAGCGGCTGCTGGCGTCTCCCTGACTCCGCCCTTCTTCTCCCTGTGTCTGTTTGGATTTCCCCCGCTTGGCTCTGTTCTGCCTGGCTATTGGCCAAATCAGCGTCTTTATTAACCAATGGAAATATAACCTATTCACAACATATAGAGGGGAATCCCACATCAACTAAGACCTGTGTGTGAAGGTCTGTGTGACCGCTGGCTGATCCCTTGGTCTAACAGCACAAATATTGCTGTCCATGTGAGTGAGTGGAGAAGCTCCTAAAGTAGCTCCGAGTCAGGAAAACCTGGGTTCACACCCCTACTGCTGTAAAATGTGATACCCTGAGCCCGAGGTTTCTCATCCAAATAATGGAATAGTCATGAGGGTTAAATGACTGAATACCTGGGACTTGGGGAGTGGCTCCATCAGTAAAGCAATTTGCCTTGCAAGCGCGAGGACCTGAGTTCAATTCCAAGAAACCATGTTGAAAAGGCAGGCATGGGGCTGGAGAGATAGTTCAGCAGTTAGGAGCGGGTACTGCTCATCCAGCGGACCTGTGTTGAGTTCCCAGTTTCCCAGCACTCAACTACCAGCAAATTCCAGCTCCAGGAAAATCCAACACCTCCTCAGGCACATGCACATACCAATACACAGCCCCAGACCTGCCCTAAAAGAGGTGGACAGCATTCCCTTGAGGGGCGGGAGAGGTCTGAGCCTCAATGGTGACAGGGAGCCTGCTAACCCAGAGAGCTTCTGCGTGGTTGACTTTTCTGGCTTCTTTCCCCGCAGGTTCTCAGATCGATGATCACGTTCCAAAGCGGGCCTCAGCTCGGATCCTTGCGCCCCCTGGAGGCAGGTCGAGCGGTATTTGGTAAAGGCTCTGACCAGCCCCCTCAAGTGAGGATGCTCCACCGCCACCCGCCTGCACACCTTCTGGCCACAGCTGCAGGGGGTGGGAGAGGCTGGGCAGGGCAGCGCTCTGCTGGTGGGGGCTCCAGGAAGCAGAGAGCCCTCCCCTTGTCTGAACGTGTTTCACGGGGCTTTGACCCACCCCTGCCAAGGCACTTTGAGCTGTCCCTCCTGCTCTGCTCCCTCCTTCCTTCCTCGGTCCTGGGGTTTCTCTGGGCCCCAGCGGCCACACTATGCACAGCACCCAAATGCATAGCGCCTGGCCCCGCCCCTCCTCTCACGACAACCACCAGTGCAGGCTCTGGGAAGGCCCGGACTTGAGTGCCCTGGCCTGCTGCCCACCTAGACAGGCGTCCAGAGCACTTTAGCAGATGTGTGTTATAAGAAAGGGCCTTCCCTCCTCATCCCTTAGGTACTATGGTGACAGTTCCCAAGTCAGACAGGTGTTAGCTTCCCAGCCATGCCCGAGATGTCCCATCTTTACTGACTTACCCCTGTGTAGGTACAGTCAGGACACCCTGGTTGTGGCTGTGGTTGGGACACCCTGTGCCCTTTGCCGGCCTCTTTCCACTCCCTACCCACACCCTCTGGGAGCCCCAGACCCCAGATGGGTAGCTGGGTGGGCATGGGGCTGGTGCCAGGCGCGTGTAAATGGTTTTGTTTTGCACGTTTGGTTTGCGCAGTGGTTTGGTTTGACTTGTTTGTGCACCCTGTGGACAATAACGGTGCTTCGTGTCACTAGCGTAGCATAGAATCGGGAGTAGATTTGGTTCTTAGGAGATGCTGCAGTCACCACCAACCAGAAAGTCCAGGGCAGCGGTGGGGACAGGCTGTCCCCCAGCCCCTTTCCCCCAACCCAGGGTCCTGCTACAAGAAGCAGCCCTGGACCATGCCTCCCCTGTCCCACACCCCTACCTCTTACCACCCCCAACTTACTTTTTCTACATTCAAATGTCCTGGATGCTGACCCTGGAAACCTTCAAGCAACAAGGCGGCCCCTCTCTCATCGATTCTCCTGGTCACTCCCAGCACTAACCCCCATGTCCATACCCTCACACCCCTACACATCTTCCTATAAGTTGCCCCTGCTGGACAAGGCCTCGCTACTCCTCCTGTGTGACTAGCAAGAGGCCTCATGCCTGCTGAGAGAGGGGGAGTAGGAGAGGGTTGGCCAGCCACCAGGCGGGGGGCTTCAACATGCAAGCCCTAGCCGGAGAATCGGCTCCACTGTCCAAGTGCTATGGGGTCCTGCACTCAACACCACGCTCTTGTTGGCTGCTGGTTAGGCCCGCCCTGCCTCAGAAGCTCTTTGGGGGTTCTCATAGGGTTCCCAATCTGAGAAGTGACCCGCCTGCCTGCCATTAATAGGCCTCATCATCCCTCCCTCCCCCTTCTTGGGAAACGATCTCACTTTGGCTTGAGCTCCCCAAACCTGCCAGAGGCCTCAGAGATCTTGGTACTCATCCCTGCAGTTTGTACTGCTTTGGGTCCACCAAAGCACTTCCACGCATCCTCTCTCGCTCCTCCTTATGGTGGGGTGCTTACCACTCTCCCCCATCTTACAGATTTTAAAAAAAAATAACCTGAGGCCCCAAAAGTTAAGGCTGGCTGGCTCCAGAAGTGTCCATGACTGACCTGATGGCCTTGGCTGGTCTAACCTAGATGTGGAAAGCGGCTGTGGACTGATACCGGGCCCACCAAGAGTTCCACCAGATAGAACAAATGCTTTCTCCCTGGGGAGAAAAACGCATTCTGCCTTGCTTTGCACACGTCGGTCTTCATTATCTTTATTGTGAGCAGACTACTGTATACTCTCGGTTTGAGCCTGGACTAGAAAAGTGTTGGGAACTTGTGTGTGGCTTTAGTTGCATCCTCATCTTCATTGTCCTCATTTTGGAGCTGAAATGATAACCCGGAGAGCTGAGGAAGCCATGGGAACAGTAGGCAATGATGCTGGAAAAGCCTCATGGGTAGCAAAAGCAGTGATACTGATCCCTGGTACAGTCCTACAGTGGCTGCTGGCTCCTCTCCTCCTTTTTCTCCTTCTCTTCCTTCCTCCGCCTCCTGCTCCTCCTCCTCTTCTTTTTGAGACAAAGTCTTGCCTATGTAGCCTGGCCTTGAACTCAGAGCATCCTGCCTCAGTTTCCCAAGCACTGGAATTCCAGGCACGAGCTACCACACCTAGCTATATATCATCTTTGTCTATTTTTGCCCTTGTTTGGTCATGGGCCTTGGGCAGATGCCAAAGATCCGAGGGATGGTAGGACCAGCGAGGCAGGGCACCTTGCTTGGGCCAGGAAAGCTTTACCTGAGTGCCTCCACCTGAGAAGTGCATGACCTGGCGTGGTGAGAGAGTACGTGTTCAAGGGGCCGCTGTAGGCCTTCCACTTCATCCACCCCCACCCTTGAGTACACCCAAATCCACCCTTCCATAGACTGTGCTCACCCAGGAGCTTCTGGGTGTGAATCGGGAGGCTCGAGGAGCCAAACAAACCATCACACACCCCCACCCCCGTGTCCACTCCCTGCCCCCATCAGAACTCCAGCCAGCCCCATCCCAGGCCCAGTGGCTGCTGGCTGGAACGAAAAGGGTCTCTGGTTGCAATGAATGCAGCTCTCAAACTGGTCTTGTACTTGCTGAATAAATACTGTTGTTCTTGCCTTAGCTGCTCTCTAGGTTTGTGGGGTTAACGCACCCAAAAATTGTGCTACTGTGTGTGTGTGCGTGTGCGTGTGTGTAGTGCTAGGAGCCCACAGTAGGCCTCTTGTCAAGCCAATGCCGTGATAAGGGCATCTCTTATACTGACCCAGAAACCACAGAACCACATGGAAGCCAAACCTCCTCCAGCTGCTGAGGCAGCAAGCACACAGCCTGGGGTCAGAATGGAGCTGTCAGTAACATCCCAGCACCCAAGGGACTTCCTCACTCCTCTGTAATGTCATGGTGCTAAAATCGTGTCAATCCCACGATGACACATAGTCCTATGCTTTGGCCACCGTTTGAGGCAAAAACCAAACAGCCCAACACGTTGTGTTCTGGTGCAGGTTTGTATTAAACTGTAGCTACTTCTCTCTCGGCCTCTGTTGTGTTTATTCAAGAAGTGGCCTGGCAGAAAGCCACCTCTACAGCGGTTATGTGGTGCTTCCGTTGCTAGGAGAACAGCTTTGCTCCATCACTCTGATCCAGTGGCAGCTCACTGGGAGGTCCGGGCAAGGTCTGGAAACATAAAAATAAAAAGTTTAAAAATAAACATTTGTTTTTAAGGGTCATCCTTCTCCCAAGAGCCCAGGATTTCTGATGGTGCAAAAGCAAACATTCGACCAGATTTCCTGGGACGGTTGGCACATTATCTGAACTAAGAAAAAAAAATTAAGGAGATATTAGAAACAGAAAGAAGGGATCTAGACGCCCCCACCCAACCGATGACACTTGTTCTCCTGGCTACCATTTGGAAGCCTACAACCCCATTCTGTTCAGCAGGAGCAGATGGACTGTATTCCCATAAAGACATGACAAAGTCATCCCAAGGCCCCAATGTGTGTTTGAAGGGCCTTTACCTGCTTACTAGCTTTCTAGAGCCTCCCCACCTTTGAGTCTGGCCTCTGGGCCCTCCAAACTCGTTGGGTGTTGGGAGGACTCCTCTGATTAAACCCACACTGAAATGAGTGACGTAGAGGCTATCATTGCAGTACTTGGACTGTTGAGGCAGGTGGATCATGAGTGTGAGGCCAGCCTGGGTCACACATAAGCAGATCCAATCTCAAAGAGTGGGTGTATCATTCATTTTAGTACTGTGGGATACCTTGTGCCAATTTCTTAACCCCCAAAGATGCAACTCTAATGAGGAAATTCTAGATCGTGGTGAAAATCTGCATATCACACTGGGGCGCATAGTTGGTTACCTAACTGCCCCCCAAACTATAGTAAATATATGGGGCTGGGAAGACACAGCCTTTGGTCCTAGCACTCGGGGCAAAGGCAGGCAGAGGCACAGAGTGACACCCAGTCTCAGGAAAGAAAAGGCACTGTCCTGTGTCATCGACTGTTTGCAAGGCACGAAGCATGTGCAGATACAGACTTGGGAAGACCCTGTACACCTTAATACGTGTACAGTTGGGAAAGGACCGCAGGTTTGGACTTGAAAATCGGGCTCAGCCAAGAGAATCTACAATTTGGAGTGACTCCATTCAGTCAGCAGCTGTGCAGCCATCACAGAGATTTCTTAATTTGGGGTTATAGGTTGACTCATGCAGGCACAAGTGACATTAGGAACTGTGGAAGAGGCTCAAGGAAACCCTGGGTCTGAAGAACAAACAGTATGATACCGGTACTAAATGATTTCAAAAAAGACTTTTATTTTATTTTACTTTTTGAGACAGAATTTCACTATGTAGCCCAAACAGATCTGGAACCATGTAGACCAGACTGGCCTTGAACCCAGGGGAATTAAAGACACACACCACCACACCTGGCCATAAGAAGCTTTCCCACAACAGTGCCAACGAACTTAATACATTGTTAAAAGTTTGCTTTAAAAACATCTTGCTCTTCTCTGTGTTCACCTTTAGAGTGTCGTCAGCATCCTGTCTGAGCATTGTTTCCTGGCTACTCACACGGATGCATTGGACATTTTCCTTGAAATGCAAGATGTTCATTTTTTTTTTTATTAGAAGAAAGTGATCCTTTTGAGACGAGAATTTCTGTGCATCTTTCTCATTGGACAGAATGACAACTGGTTATAGCAATTAAAGCCTTCCAAGTCCCTCTGAGAAGACACTCTCTGAAAATCCAAGGTCACCGAACTGAAAACTGTCACAGGCCCCTCTGTGTGCTTTGGTGACACCATCTAGCCAGTGTCTCTCTTGTTGCTGGAATTCGTCACTGTAAACTGGCCTGAGTTTGGTGGATGGATGACCCTGGAGTTCCTCCTGGTCGGCCCCCAGCAGCAACACCAGGCCACATTCCAAGGCACCTGCGGGGCTAACTTCACTAACAGACTTCCCAGGAAAGGCTTTGACCCTTCGTTCCTGAGGGAACCAAAGCTACTGGAAACAACTCCCAAGAGGACCAGGTGTGTTTTGAGTCTCAAGGACAAGATCCTTCAGTGGCAACCCCTTATGGCCCTGCTCCGATGGCAGTGGATCATCTGAAGGAATTCCTGGTGCCCACAAGAGGATCTTCCAGGCCATCATGGGTATAGTAGGATGAGTTGCTATGTGGGGGCTGCTGATGTTTATTCGGTGTTCAGCAGGTCTCTGTGAGCAAACCATCTGCCTGGTAGTGTCTTCCTTCGGAAGGCTTTGTAATTCCTCCTTAATGGCTGCACTGTGGCCATGAAACTCCCAGAAATGGTACCACAGACGATGAGAGAAGGCTGCGCCTTCCGTTTGTAATCCTGTTCTTCATATACAGCATGTTCATCTGGCGTCATGGTCATGAGAACGAGTATCCCAATTCCAGTCACTGGGCAAAGCCAATACTTTGGGGGTCACACTTGTTCACCTGGTGTGGGCGAAGTGGGGCTCCCTTCTGGACCCTTGGACTGAAGTTGCTCATTTAGCCCAGTGCCTCTCAGTCAGGGCCAGTTTTGTCCTCCAGGAGAAACGAGTAGGTGATATTTGGACATTCTTTTGGCTGTTACAACTTAGGGGTCTGGGACCTTCTGGGATATTGGGGATACCACTCCAGGACACTGCTGAGCATCCTACTCAGGAGGCACTCAGGGCAGCCATCACAATAAGGAATTGTCCAACCCAAAATATCAACAGCACCAAGCTGGAGAAAACTCTATTCTAGCTTAGTGATGATATGAGATCATTGCTTTAGAAAACTGCATGAGGAAATTTAAGAAGGAGGAACAGCCAGATGGTGGTGGCACACACCTTTAATTCCAGCTCTTGGGAGGCAGAGGTAGGTGGATCTCTGTAAGTTCAAGGCCAGCTTGGTCTACAAGAGCTAGTTCCAGGACAGGCTCCAAAGCTACAGAGAAACCCTGTCTTGAAAAAGCAAAAACAAAAAAGAAAAAGAAAGAAAAGGGGAAAAAAAGGAGGCAAAGCTAAATTTATGGTACAACTGTATGGCAAGGCATTCTATTCAAAAATCATCGTGTACAGCGCTGGACCATAGCATCCCAGTAGCAGTCAGAAGCAGAACCCCAAGGGGTCTTAGCATGTTCTTTCCCATGACTCTACCTGTTAATCCTCTGCCACCAAGATCAGGAGCCATACTGTACGAGGTTCTGCTTGACCACTGAGGTGCTTCAGGGAACAGAAGGCTCTGCATGCAGATCCGAATGGGGTTCTAAATGCAGAGGTAACATGGCCATATTGATTCCAGAACCATCGCATTTATAGACTTTGTTTTGTTTTGTTTTGGGGTTTTTTGTTTGTCATATTCTGAAAATGGATCCTCAGATTCTGTATAATACCCATCAGAATTCCATCTTTAAAAAGATGTCTGGTTTTGAAATTTATGTGAAACCACAAAGGATTTGGAAGAGTAAACTAAGGAAAATCTTAAAGGAACTGGTGAAATTGTCTGTCATTAACCCACTCGTAAAGATGGAGCCCCCAGTGACCTAAATGCCTTTCAAAGGCCTTTATTCTTCCACATCAACCTTGCCACACTGAGGACTGAGCTTCCAACACAACAGCCTTTGCGAGGTACACTCAGACCACAGCAAGCACACACCCAACATGGCAGGAGGGAAGATATCCTAAAGACACACATCCCCTCAACTGTTGAGTACTGAGACAATGAGCTCTAAAAGAATTGGCATTTCCCAGGATTCTAGGGAACGAAATCCTGAGACCTTGACACCAGTCAGAGGGGAGCTCGTCTCCTGGAACAAGACTGCACAGTACGCTGATGGATCACGACAGACTGAGAGCCAGCAGAAGTCCATGATGGGGTCAGTGATGGGCGGGACCACATCCTGACTAGAAATACCCAGTGATGTGCACCATGTACCCTCTATTTAAACCTCATGTCAGAACTCCAGATGTGGATTTAGAGCACCACTGGGCCTCCTTACTTGTTCTTCTCAGTATGAATGCACTGAATAAATCTTTTTCTGCTCGTTACTATTACCCACCTGTTGGTGGCTTGGCCTTGCTTGTTAGAGCTGCCAGGGTCCAGGCTCTGACCCTAAAAACTTCAGTAGCAGTATCAAGACATTCAGTAGAGAAAAACAGTATTCTCCATAAATTGTGCTTAGACAACTGGATATCCACATGCAAAAGAATTGAGATTGGAATTTTGCCTTACAATATGCAAAACTCAACCAAAATAGATAAAATATTTAAATCTAAGAGCTAAAATTATAAAACTTTTAGGAAAAAGCATAGTGATAAATCTTTATGGCTTTGACTTAGTATCAGATCCCTACATATGATAGGGAAAGCACACATTTAATTTCAGTGGACTCTGAAAATTTATATGTCAAGTGAGGCTCTCCTTCCCCCACCCCCCCCACACACACACACACACGAGAGAGAGAGAGAGAGAGAGAGAGAGAGAGAGAGAGAGAGAGA
>NW_004949204.1:536306-549811 GCF_000317375.1 Microtus ochrogaster
ATCAACTGGAGAAGCAGAGGATTCTGGGAGAGGAAAGCCCTTGGTATTAATCTCCTTTGGCATGCCTTCAGCCTTGGTTAGAGCAGCAGCTGACAGAAAGATGTATCTTCCCTTGTCCCATCCACTTCTGCTCCTAGTCGGACCTCCTGCTCTCCCAAGGGCCTTTCCAGGTTGAGTGGGCGACTCGAGCCATAGTTCTACCCAGAAAGACCTCCAGATGGCGCTTTAAACTCACCAGTGACTACCTCGGCTTAAGCAACAGGCCACTGGGAAAGGCTCAAGGAAAAACAACCAGTTTCTTTGCTTGGTCCTGGACACCCCCAGAGGAGCAGTCAACACATGAATGAGATACCATAGCAGTTTTTCTCAGGTCTGGACAACTCTTCAGAGTTGTCTCACTCAGCAGGCAGAGGCAGGCAGAACTCTGTGAGTTCGAGAGCAGCCTGGTCTACAGAGTGAGTTCCAGGACAGCCAGGGCTACTCATAAAACAAACAAACAAACAAATAAATAAAAATAAAGGTTGTCTCACTCAAAACCAATCTCCAATAAATAAAACAAGACTGACATGTTGAACTAAAGTAGTTGTTTTTGTATGTGTTGCGCAGTGTTGACATGGGAAGGACATAAGAAGAGTGGAGAGGAAGTAAACCGGTTGCTAGGGATCAAGTCGTGTGTCTACTGTATGAAGGAGCCTGAACTTTTTATCTTTAAGAAAGTGCCTCCCAGCCGGGCAGTGGTGGTGCATGCCTTTAATCCCAGCACTCAGGAGGCAGAGGCAGGCAAATCTCTGTGAGTTCAAGACCAGCCTGGTCTACAAGAGCTAGTTCCAGGACAGGCTCCAAAACCACAGAGAAACCCTGTCTCGAAACCCCCAGCCCCCCCAAAAAAGAAAGAAAGTGCCTCCCAAACTTCATCATTAAAGTGCCCCTAAAGACGGGACAATATTGTATGAAGAACATCTTAGCGGAGACCCCAGATTTCCTTAAAAGTCTTCAAAATCATGTTGTTTTGCACTCTATTCCATGTGTCATTTCAATGTAAAAGATATTATTAGCCAGCAGTGGTGGTGACGCCTTTGATCCCAGCACTCGGGAGGCAGAGGCAGGTGGATCCCTCTGAGTTTGAGGTCATCCTGGTCTACAGAGAGAGTTCCAGGACAGCCAGAGCTGCACAGAGAATCCCTATCTCAAAAACAAACAAAAAGATATTGTTGTTCTTACTTTCTAGACAAAACAAAAACCCGGAGAAAGAGCTATTCTATAGCTCTTCCATCCTAAGTAATTATATGAATTTCCCACAGGTCAGTTTGTGAGGGAAAGCCCTGGGGATTTAAAGCTAGGGTTATGTGAAAGGCTTTAGCTTGCGGAAAGAGCCCCAAGCAATGGTGTTGAAGGTGGATAAGAAATGGAGATACTGACAGAGAGGATAGGTGTGAGATAATGCCACTCCTAGGTCGGAGATGGTCCTGGTGAGAGAGATAAAGGAGGTAACAAACAGATGTGAGCGACATTTCAGAAGTAGAACTGACTATAACAGAAAATCGTCCTGGGGTTGGAGAAGGGGTGGGTTAGGATCGTGCCTAGGTTTTTGGACCCCATCAACAACATTAGGACTAGGATGGGTATCGGTGAGTGGGAGGGAAATTATATTTCCCTTAAGCATACTGAGCTTTTTATGTCAGGGCTGCCTAGAAAGTCTAAGACTTGGGAGAACCAAAAGGATGGAGTCCCCCAAGTACAGAAGTCACGGGACACGGTGAGGTCATTTAGGGAATGTGTATGGAGAGGAGGAAGCAGACAGGACTCTAGAACAGGGGGACTTACTGTTGGAGAGGGTAGAGTTTCAGTTTTACAAGATGTTTACAAGGGTTCTTCTGATGAGTGGGGGTGATGGGAACCAGGGAGACCACCCAGTGTTTGGGAGACATTATGGGACAAGGTAGAATGAAAAAAGAAATGTCAAAAATGTCACGAGAGAGCAAATGGGCAATGAAAGAAAACATGAACACATTGCATTCCATGATTATTTTTTTAAAAAAAAAACTGGTGCATTAAGAAAAACAGTATCAACAGAGTGAAAAGGAAACCATAGAATGAGAGAAATTATTTGCAATTTACATATCTGATATGAGATCAATTCCCAGAAAACATTCTGAATACTAAACACCAGGGAAAAAATAATCACAATTTAAAAATGAGAAAGAGAGACAACTCGGTGGTGGCTCACGCCTTTAGTCCCAGCACGGGAGGCAGAGGCAGGACGATCTCAGTGAGTTTGAGGCCAGCCTGGTCTACAAAGCAAGTTCCAGAACAATCAGGACTGTTGCACAGAGAAACCTTGTCTCGAAAAACAAACAACAACAACAACAAAGATGGGAAAAAGAATTCTAGAAGACATTTCTCTGCCCCATCCACCATGTACAAGTAGCCAGTACAATACAAAATAGTCTCAAAGTTAAAGGTAAAACCAAATTACAATGTGATTCCGGCTCATAGACATTATGACAACTATCAAAAAGCAGAAAATGACAAATGTCTCCTCTAAAAACAGAACTACCCTGTGTTTCAACAATTCCACTTCTGAGTATATACCCCAAGGAATTTAAAACAAGGTCTCAAAGAGATATTTGTGTGCCCACACTTATAGTAGCATACAACACACTAGCCCAAAGGTGGGTCCAAGCAAAGGGTTCACTGATGGGCGAAAGGATCAGTAAAATGTTATATGAACATACATTGTCATTATCATTCGGCCTTTGTACTGAGGACAGCCTATGTGACACAGGCCTGTAGGCCAGCATTCGAGAGGCAGAGGCAGGAGCATCAAGAGTTCAAGGCCAGCTTCAACTGCATAGGGAGTTTAATCAGGCTATTTACAACTTTATTCCAAAATAAGTAAAGCCGGGCAGTAGTGACACATGCCTTTAATCCCAGCACTTGGGAGGCAGAGGCAGCAGGGGATCTGTGAGCTCAAGGCCAGCCTGGTCTACAAAGTGAGTTTCAGGACAGCCAGGGCTACACAGAGAAACTCTGTCTCAAAAAAAAAAAAACCTAAATAGACAAATAAAGGATGTATCTGTCATAAATTGAGCATCAAAATAAGTTATCTGAGCTGAAGAGATCTCAATCAGGAAAGTGCTTGCCCAGTAAGACAAGGACCTGAATTCCATAACCAGAACCCACATTAAAACAGAATAACAACAATAAAACCAAATGTGGTGGTTCCCACGTAAAACCCCCGTGCTGAAGAGGCAAAGACGGGTGGATCCCTGTGTCGCTGGCCAGCCTAGCCTGTGTATCAAGTTTTAGCTCAGAGAAACATCCTGCTTTTAATTTGAAAAACGTGAACCAGGCCAAGAGAACAATTCCCAAGGTTGTTCTCCCGCACCCCCCACCACACACACAAAATCTTAGGAAAGAATTATAACCCACTGGGCAAAAAAAAAAAATCTATATCCACATTTGTGTAAGTAAATGGAGCAATGGCAATACTGAACTGGTAGTATGTCGCTGAATTTCAGTCACTGTGGACCAGTAACTGTGATCTACACCTCGCCTTCCTTCCTCTTTGAAATGAGGCTGTCTGTGTCAACGATCCCACATCTAGACTACCACTGTATGTTGACTATGTAAGAGGCAGGCGATGAGGTTTTTGACTTCATCCAAAAACTGATGGATGTACTGGTACCCAGGATTTGTAACCAGAATACAGGACCAGAGGAGCCATATACACACTGGGACCTGATTCAGATGATGAGATCTGTCATTGGGCTGCTGGAATGAGACTTGAAGGTCTTAAGGGAAGAGATGGGTGAGTTTTGTAAACAGATGTCCAGATGTGACAAATGACACTTCCCACTCTAGTAGCAACAACATAGCTCCCATTCATATAAATGTATTGGACTTCAGTTCATAAATGCCTGCCACACAAGCATGGGCATCCGGGTTTGATCTCCAATACTCAAGTAAAAGCTGGGCATGATGGCATGAGTCTGTAATTCCAGTGCTGGGGATGGTGGAGACATGGGTCCTTGAAGCTTATTGACAATTAGTTTAGAAAATCAGTGAGCTCCAGTGGGGCCAGTGAGAGATCCTGCCTCAAAAACTAAGGTAGAGCCGGGCGGTGGTGGCGCACGCCTTTAATCCCAGCACTCGGGAGGCAGAGGCAGGCGGATCTCTGTGAGTTCGAGACCAGCCTGGTCTACAAAGCTAGTTCCAGGACAGGCTCCAAAACCACAGAGAAACCCTGTCTCGAAAAACCAAAAAAAAAAAAAAAAAAAAAAAACCTAAGGTAGAAGCTGGATGTGGTGGTTCAAACCTTTAATCCCAGCATTGGGGAGCAGAGGCATTTAGATCTCTATACATAATAAGTTCTAGGCTAGTCAGGGCCTAGTGAGACCCTGTCTCAAATAATTAGGAAGGGAGGGAGGGAAGGAGAGAAGGAGGGATGGACAGAGGGAGGGAGGGAGGAAGCAATCAGATACTGATATTGACCTCAGCCTTACACACACACACACACACACACACACACACACATACTCACACAAACACATACGAAAAAAATTGTTGCATACTTTGCTATATGACTTTGATCTTTCTTCCACTGAAACATGAGATCTATGCTCCCCACCTTGCAATTGTGTTTTTGGTTCCTTTGTTTGTTTTTATTTTTTAATGTCATATAAATTCATAGTTTATTAGTCAAGATTTTTTAAGATTTATTTATTATGTATATTGTTATGTCTGCATATATGCCTACTCACTAGAAGAGGGCACCAGACCTCTTTACAGATGGTTGTGAGTCACCATGTGGTTGCTAGGAATTGAACTCAGGACCACTGAAAGAGCAGCCAGAAGCCAGTGCTCTTAACCTCTGAGCAATCTCTCCAGCCCTGTTTTTATTTTTTAAATCAACAGGACATGACTCAAGTATAGGATTTTGAAGCTAGGTTATAAAAAGGGATTTCATTTTTCTGTGCATTGGAACATCTACTCTTGGAACCTTCAACTACCACGTGAATAGCCCAATTGCCCTGAAGCTACAAGATGGTAGGAAAGCCAAAAATCTAGAAGATACCATGAAGGCAGGAGGTTGTCCAGGAAGCCCCTAATGTTTAAGCCCCAGCCACCATTTGACTGCAATGACACTAGAACCATCCAAAGGAGGTTGCCCTAAACTCCCAGCCCACAGAAATTAAGATAATGAAATGATTGTTTACACCATAGAAGTTATGGCGATTCACTATGTAAAAACAAACAAGCAAACCTTCAAGTGTTAGCCGGGCGATGGTGGCGCACGCCTTTAATCCCAGCACTCGGGAGGCAGAGCCAGGATCTCTGTGAGTTCGAGACCAGCCTGGTCTACAGAGCTAGTTCCAGGACAGGCTCCAAAGCCACAGAGAAACCCTGTCTCGAAAAAAACAAAAAAAAAAAAAAAAAAAAAAAAAAAAAAAAAAAAAAAAAAAAAAAAAAAAAAACAAAAAAACAAAACTTCAAGTGTTAAGGTGGGGAGACTCTGGAAGACGGGGTAAGTAGAGTGTGCTATAGCTCCTCTTGCCTCCCGTGTGATGAGAGCTGCTGACTTAGAACCTTTCATCTTGGGATTACTCGGGCTGTCTGCACCACTCAGGTCTGCACCTGCAAACACAGGGCTGCGCTAGAACTTCACAAGGAAGCAAAGTGCTCTGGGCCTGAAATCTCATCCTCGCTTTCCTAGCATCCAGACACCTTGTCAGGTTTCCAGTTCTGCGGCCAGGGGCAAATGTAAACTGGTACCTGAATTTCTAGTGGGAAGTATTGGACAGATTTCCTGAAAGTTCCTTTAGATGGGAAGGGGGACGAAGGACTGGTTCGCTACATGCCAGGTTTTGTAGTTTTATTTTGTTTTCTCCTTACTCTTCTCTACCTCCTCTTTTCCCTGAGAAAACAGACCTGTTTGGGGTGCTTTGACATCAGTAGTCCTTGGGCGGTATTCATGAGAGCAAGAAACGGAGATTTATAGGAGAAAATTCGACCTCGAAAGCGACTTTTAAGTCACTCAAAGAGAACATAACATCTCTGGTGTGTCAACATGTCCAGAAGAATTCATTGATGTTCACCAAAGGGGTGTGACGAGAATAGTCCTGTGTTCATAGAGAGGGTGACTGAAGTCAAGGAGGGGAGGATGTCTTCAGCCAGTTTGGACATACACCTCACGAGAAATGCCTGTGACCGTAGAAGGGAGGACTGCAAAAGGTGAGGATTCCGGATAAAGAAAACACCAGAGTCTTAGTTAGTAGATGACGAGAGCCTTGGCAGCAAGATCAAAAGGTAAGGGTGTGGGCTAGCTAAAATAGTACCATCCGTAGTCTACAAAATATGTGCATAGACAATGAGGAAGATGTGGACCGAGAGTCTGAGGGAGTGGGGCCAGAGAAAGTGAGGGAAAATGAAGCCTTTGTCTTCGCGTGAGCCAATGACATACACACTCTTCTGTGTGTCACACTCTGTGCGAGATGCAGAGGAGGCTGATGAATAAGACAGAATTCCTGCCCACCCGGACACGTAGTCTGACGGGGGAGACAGAAGCGTAAACAAAGGATGTTACTGTCAGACGTGTGTAACAAAGGAAGTGTGTGTGAGGTGGGTTCAGGGGTTACCGCAAGGCATCCATGGGAGTCAGGACTGGGTGTGGAAGAGATGGGGGAAACAAGCCAATGAACGACATCTCATTGAAGCTGGGCATAACAAACCTGAAGAGAACAGCGTGAGTCAAGGGACTGCAGGCATTGGGAGGAAGATGCTTCCAAAACCGAGACTTGAAACAAGGAATTTGGCAACATGAATGGGTATGTCAATGAAGGATTTAGTTGTGAGAGTAGAATACACTGGCATGGGGGCCAGGGGAAGGAACAAGAGCTGTTGTCAAGTGCACTGGAAGAGGACTACATGGCTGGTGGACACTCAAGGGATAGCTGATCAGAGATGGTAAGGTCAAGGCCACCAGGCTGCAGAAAAGAGCCCCTGTCTTTTGTTTTTGTTTTGTTGTTGTTGAGAGAGGATGTCACTCAGTAGCCTAGGAATGACTTTGAACTTTTGGCAACCCTCCTGCCTCCACCTCCCAAGTTCTAGATTCATAGGTGTGAGCCTGTAATTTACCAGGCTGGGAAGACCTGTCTCAAATAACAACGGCAAATAAACAAACCCTCGGATATGTGTATAAATGCCATTCTGTTAGCTCGACTTCGGGGTAAAGGTGCAGGTTTCCTCGCGGGAGGCTAAAGGGGATGCTTGGCTGAGGGAGTGGAAAACTACACGCCATTGAAGATTAGAGTAACAGACTGCAATTGGAAGGCAGAAAGCAAGAAAGGCCATTACACCCGGCTTCACTCCTCCAATATCAGCGAAAGAGAAGAAATAGACTCTTCTTTTGCCTTTGCTGAAGCGGTAAGAAAGAACCCATCATCCCGCCACTACGGAATCAGAAGTAAAGGTTTGTTCCTTTGACTAGACAGGGTGGAGGAATTGTTACCCTGTTGCTAAGGAAAAAGGAAGGGGCTGTTCCCAGTTGCCATGGTGACAAGGTAAGAGCGTTCCCCCGGTGCTGTCGTACGTTTTCCTGGCGGTTTCTTGTCCTCGTTTCTATGGCGATCTAGAGCGATTGTTCTCGTCTCCCGCACCTCCCGCCGCCGTTGCCTGGACGAGTTAGAGGTAGGGGTTGTCCGCCTCTCGCAGCCCTGTTGCCGTGGAAACGGCGGGTGCTCTGGCCCCGCCCCGCTCGGGCTGACAGCGGCGGCCGCATCGCGCCTGCGCACTGCTCTCTTACCCCCGCAGTCTCTGTGCGTTGAAGCCGGAGACCGCGGCGGCCTCTGCTAGGACCCTCCGCCCCGGAGCCTCCGGCCGGAGCCGCAGCCTCTGTCGCAGCGTCCCCGCCGCCCGTCCCCTCCCCTGCCGCCTCCACCGGAGCCGCCTCGCGCACTGTGAGTCGGGGCCGAGGCTACGGTCGCCGTGGGGCTGAGTCAGCGGGAGGCCCGGGCCGGGCTGGGGGAGGGGAACCGGGCTCCCCATCTCCTCCGGCCCCCACCCCCACTCCCACCCGTGTCCCATTCCACCGGTCTCCGGCCCTCGGTGGCCTCCAGGGCCAGGCCTCCCCAGCCACTCCTCCTACCCTGCCCTCCTTCCTTTCTCCGTCCTTCCGAACCTCGGGGTTCTTCCCCTCTGGATGTGGCGCTGTGGCACCTTTGCCCGTGGCCTTGTATTTTCTCCCAAACTCCCTCCTGCCTGCCCTTGTCCCTTGTCCCTTCTCTTTACTCCGGGGCCTGACGTCTCCCGGCCTCTAGTTTCCCCAAGTGACATTCCAGAAAAAGAGTGACAAGTGAGACAGGCAGTGGAGACTTGGGGGAGGGGGCATTGTATCTGTCCAAACCTTGGGACCCTAGGAACCAACTCACCTACCCTCTTCTGACCCTCTCCTGACCCTCTCCTGACGGATTTGGTTTAGGAAAGCAGGTCTGGATAGTTCTAAGTAGCTGCAGAGAGCCGGCGCGGCTTTCGGAATAGCTTTTTTCTAAGAAGGGACAGGCTACTGTGTGATCAGCTACTGTTGGGTGCACGGGGCTCGTGCATGGTGGCCTTCTAGTGCGCTGAGCCACTGCCCTGGCCACAGGGAAGCGAAGGGAGGGGGGCATGGTTGGTTTGGGAGTTTAAGCTCATGTGCTTCCGGTGCGTTTTTAGAGTCACATTACATCCTTGGTATATGTGAAGTTTGAAGACCAGCCTGTAATACCTACAGCAAGTGCTTGCTGTGTGAGGGGTTTGGGCAGGACTTGATTTCCGATACGTGTAAAATTGGTGAAGTAACCAAGCAGGCAATAGTGGGTTTTGACTGCGGCGTGAGCAGAGTTGGGAGGAGGAGCGGTCGTGAGTCCTCATGAGTTGCTGGGAGACCCGTATTCCTGCCTCCTGCAGCTCTGAGTCTCAGTGGGGGCCCATGACTCCTAGGATTCCCAGGGTTGCCTTTGCCACCCACCCACTTGCCCATCTTGCCATACCTAGTGTTGAAATAGAGTCCCAAGCTATTTTCCTTTTTTTTTTCCAGCAAGAAACTCAGCTGAAGTTCGGTGTTTGCGCTGGTAGCCAGAAAGTTCCTCATAGACATGCCTCAACTCGAGGGCTCCTAACTATTGTGTGTACCTCATTGCCAGCCTCTTTTCATTCCCTCCCAGATTTCAGTGTAGTGTTAGAAAAGGCGTGTAACTGTAAGGCAGTTCTAATGTATAAGAGGCTTTGGATTTCTTTTCTTTTTTCTTTTCTTTTTTTTTTTTTAACTACAGGCTACAAAGGGCATGGTCTACTAAAACCCAGAGTGAAAGACCCACTCATCAGGTGTTTCAGGAGTTGGAAACAAGGGTTTTGCTCCCGGGCCTGCTCACTCATGGCCTATTGGCAGCCTCCTCAGGGCCACTCCCTGCCCCCATGCCCATCAGATTCATTTGCAGCAGCAAACACGGCTGTCGCTCTAGTTTTAAGCACAGAGGTGGAGTTGAGGAAAATGACAGCCCCCATCCAACAGTGGCGTGTGTTCTGTCTCGGATGCCAGTCTGGGGTTTGGCGGGACGCACCTGCCTGTGGTGCAGTGGGAACTCTGGGGCCTGGGAGTTACATTCCTTTTTGTGGTCCCTCTGTGTCGCATAGCTTGCCCAAATACCCGAGGAGGGCAGGCGGAGACAGCTGTGCTGGAGAGCTGTGCTTCCTGGACTGAGTGTATTTTGGGAATCAGTGTTATTACTGGGGTGGATGGGGGTGAATTAAGCAAGGAAATGTGTCAAGGATAAAGCGATGAGGGGAGTGTGAAGTGCGGTGTTCCTTTGCAGTTTGCTACGGGATAGAACATCAGCGTGGCTTTTATACGGGTTGATTTGCCTTTGAAATCCTAGCAGTGTTTTATGAGATAATGACTGGATGCTTTATAAACTGATCCTCTTAAGAAATATGGCTGAGACCTTTTTCACACACCTCTCCAACTGCTATTGAAGGTGATTGTTAAGATCAGGGAGCGGGGCATGATTTGGACCAAGTCAGACCTAAAGCTGTGTGACAGATGTTAAATGGTTTTATAGGAGTGTATTTCCTTGATCTTGAGACAAGCCTGTAATTTACCAACAGCTTTTAGGTAAAGTGTGTGTGTGTGTGTGTGTAGATTCTGAGCTACATCCTAGTTTCAGAAGCAGAAGTTATCAAGCCTTGAAGGAGATATTTGTGTGTCTTCGAGTTAGAATGGTGTTTTGTTTTTTGTGAAGATGCCAGGACTGCCCCACCTGCGTGCGTTCATTGTCAAGATAGGTGTCTTCAATCCCATGCTCCTTGTGGGATTAGATGATTAGCCTGACTTAGGTATGCTAGTAGTGTATTGTTTTGTTTTGTTTTTGTTTTTCAAGACAAGGTTTCTCTGTGTGTCTTTGACTGTCCTGGAACTCACTCAGTGGACCAGGCTGGCCTCAAACTCACCAAGATCCACCTGCCTCTGCCTCCCGAATGCTTGCTAGTAGATATTGAACAAAATGAAGTTCCCAGATGGGAGTCCAACTCAGGGCAATAATATAGTACTCTCCAGATATTTAGCAAACAGCTGGAAACAAACATCTTATGAACTAGCCCTGAATATAATAAGCAAGTAGCATTTTCCAGAAGTTGAGTAGAAAATATAAGTGTTTTTCATATATTCATTTTACAAGAAGCATGTGCTCCAGTTCATTTGTAGGCATGTTTGTGAGGGTGCCAGACATATGTTCCTCTCCCTGTAGCATGTTAGAAATGACAGGACCAAAGATGTCATAATGTTTTTATCTCCATGTTTTGACATGAGACTCTAAGAAGTGATTTGCCCCAAGGTGACTCAACTAATGTCGAAAGTATGTGAAAACTGTCCCCTGTGTACAGTGTGTGAGTGGCGTTGGCGGCTCTCTGTGTCTGAGTCAGGAGTATTTCCAGACTAGGGCTATGCTGCACCACCACACTGCTGCATCTGTCACGTTTAATAGTACAAAGGGCTTTAATAAAAATAATTTAGTAGTCTCTAATTATCCCTGTAGACAAAGGCTTCTTTTATTGTCTGAGATGTTGCAAGGCCAGGCAAAATTTAATGTCCAAGTGTCTAATTAAATATTTATTCTTGCCACCTTAAAAATAATAATTTTTCCTCACGTGTTCCAACTTCTGGAGGCCTTCGTTTTTACAATATGCATCACCTAACAGAAAGCAGTGTGAAGCCTTCGTTTTTACAGTATGCATCACCTAACAGAAAGCAGTGTGAAGCTGGGTGTTGAAGTCTTCTCGGCCCATCCGTGAGCTGCTGCATTCTGGAAAGCAAGGAGGAGAGAGCAGAAATGGGGCTGGGACTGAGGGTGGGAGCCAGCGTGAGAGGCAGCTTCAGGGCCATCTTCCAGCTCTCGAGTGCAGCGTTTCATAGGTCCCGGGAGCCACGTGGCGTTCTCATCCCCAGCCTTTGGAAACTGAGTTGATCTGGCCTCTCAAAACAGATATATATATAAATCTGAGCACATATCCTAGTCCTTCTACTTCTAGCTGTGTGACATTGAGCAGGTTATGTAACTGCTGAGTGTCAGTTCTCTTGTCTGTAAACCTGGACGGTGGCCGTCCCCACAGTCCTCTGTAAACCTGGACGGTGGCCGTCCCCACAGTCCTCTGTAAACCTGGACGGTGGCCGTCCCCACAGTCCTCTGTAAACCTGGACGGTGGCTGTCCCCCAGGGCTGTTAGAGGATGCTAGTAAGCAAAGCTTGTAGAGTAGCTGCTTCGTGGCTTATTTACATTTACTGGTGCTTTAAGTTTAAAAATAATATCTCCAAGTTTGTCAAGACAAATCCATCCTGAGCTAATACTAAAGCCCCATTCCTCAGGAGCCTTCCTAGTATGTTCAGTGAGAACAAAGATTTGTTCCATGAAAAACTAAGACTTGTAGTGTTATTTCAACTACCAAATGAGAAAGCGTGTATATGAAATGGTCCTTTGTCTCCATGCATTCAGCTGACTTGGTTGTCTGACAAAATGACCAGGCATGAGCAGTTGGACTGGAGCAGAGCACAGGCTGGGTGACTTGGTGTGGCATGGAGTTGCTCCGTCCTTCTGCTGGGGAGGCTAGTCAAAAGAACAATCTTTTTTTTTTTTAAGATTTATTTATTTTTATGTGCATCGGTGTTTTTCCCTGCATGTATGTCTGTGGCATCAGGTCCCCTGGAACCGAAGTTACAGACAGTTGTGAGCTGCCATGTGGGTGCTGGGAATTGAACCTGGTCCTCTGGAAGAGCAGCCAGTGCTCTTAACCCCTGAGCCATTTCTCCAGCACCCCCCACCCCAGGGATGACCTTAATTTGAAATAGAAAAGCTGAAGAGGGCTGGCGTATTAGTAAGCCTCACATGATCATTGTCGTTTGCTTCTTCTACTGTCAGGGGTGCACCTTGAACCCTGACTTTGTTCAGATCAGTTTCTCTACTTGTGAGATACAGAGGCCGTGGGAAAGGAGCCCCTCCTCCCCAGAGGTGACCCTCCTCCCTGAGTGAGGAGAAGAAATGGGGGGCCTTCTGGATGGAGCAATTACAGAACGGTTACCAGGGAATTAGTCAGGTGGCCAGACCCAGGTGGATCTAAATCCCTAGATCAAGTTCGTGTCCATCTGCAGGCCTCTAAAGACAAGCTCTGTAGTAGGTAGAGAGGCCCTAGCACGTGCAGCGTCCGGTTTGATTCCCAGCACTGCGGATAAATTTCGACAGTACCTACCCGTGAGAAGTGGGATTTGGGAGTAGAGATGGGGAAAGGAGACCAAAGGGGAACTTTTGTTTCCTGTGCTTCAGTCTTTGACCTGTTGGAACACTCTTTTGTGCAAGTAGCTCAGTAAACACATTTTAATATAACCCCAGTTGGAGCATTCAGTGATGAAGCAGATAGCACTAAATTGCTTCCTTCCGCAGACCAAGCCAGTGTCTAAACCAGGCTCTTGAGGAAGGAAGGGCCCTCTGAAGTGGCTGCTTCCCTGGCGGCCAAGAATGCTTAGTGAAACACCTACCTGTCAGTTCTTTGTCCCTTCATGCCCCTTTTGGAGGATAGTCCCCTTGTCTTGATTATCTGAAGCAAGCAGTACTTCCTAATAAGCTAATTTAATTTCAACTATTGACAAAAGTGGCATCTGCCCATGTGACCTTTACAACAAATCTGTAAGGTAGACATGGTGCTGCCCATGGAATCCCAGCACTTGGGATAACGTAGGCTACATAGTGAATCTGAGTCTCAGATAATGACAAGATATTAAGTCTTGTGTTACTCATCTCAAAAGAGCTTGAAGCTTAAGGATCCTACCACAGAGTGGGTACACTCTGTATTGGTAGCTGCAATCTAAATCAGGCCTGGCTGGTCCTTTAACACAATATTGACAGATTCTGTTAGAAATGACGAATAAGCCGGGCGGTGGTGGCGCATGCCTTTAATCCCAGCACTCGGGAGGCAGAGGCAGG
>NW_004949204.1:550001-575488 GCF_000317375.1 Microtus ochrogaster
GAATAAGGGGCTGGAGAGATGACTCAGCAGTTAAGAGCACTTGCTGTTCCTGTACAGGACCTGGGCTCAGTTCCTAGCACCGACATGTTATCTCACGACCATCCGTAGGCACTCATATGGTGCACATACATGCAGGCGAAACACTCAAGCACAAAAGATAAGTAAACCTAAAAAGAAAGGAGGATGAGGAAATGGCCATTACAGTGTGATAAGAGTTCACTAAGTGATGCTGAATTTTTAATTTTGTCATCAGTTGGCCTGTTGTCTCTTTCAACAGAAAGAGTACAGAAAGATGACACGCTTATCAGTCGGGCATAAGCTTTGGGTACTTACCCAAAAGTAACATGGATCACGCTGGGTAATTTACAACCCATCGTCCAATCTTTCCTTTGGCTAAGACAAATCTGCATGGTAGCTGGCCAGGGTTGGTGAGACATCCTACAGCCAAGGGTGGATTTTCCCTAGTGTGAAGTTGGCTGGTCAGTTGCCACACACTAGATCATGTTTTCAGTAGCACCATTGCCCTACCAACTTTGCTGAGCTGACTAGATGTTGTTTCCCAACTCCTTATCATAACATCTGTGTCCTACGCTCTGGATGCTTCATTTCTCACAAGTAAATAAGGACTTAGCCCATCTCAAATGTTTGTACTCCACACAAAATGTTTTCATGAAACTATTACCTATATATAGGAAATACATACTACTTATATCATTAAAATAGCTGAGCAAGAAGCATGACTCCTAATCTGTCTAGTAGTTCAGACTGTGTGTCTACATATGTACACACACATACACACACACATATAGCCTTAAAAGGAAACATATCCTTAGACCATAAATTGCCATTTTCAGACTATTTAGGACCTTTGGTGCATTTAAGAATATATGGATTTTTATTGATACATTATTAATAATATAAAATATTTAAAGCAGCCAGAACTGTTGCCCTGGAAGTGCTGGGCATGGTGGCCCATACCTTTAATCCCAACATTTGGGCAGCAGAGTCAGGCAAATCTCTGTGGGTTCAAGGCCTACCTGGTCTATGTATTGGTCTATACATAGTTCCAGGCTAGCCAGGACTATAGTGTGAGACCTTGTCTCAATCTCCCCACCCCCAAATTTAAGTAAAACAACCAGAAGTGTTAGACACTGAGGACTGGGTCAGGTTCACAGAAATAAAATACTGCATAAGCTTTAAAAACATTTGGTTAATATTGAAGCCAGGAATAGTGGCACATGTCTATAATCCTAGCACTCAAGAGCCTGAGGCGAGGAGCTCCAAGTGCAAGGCCAGCCTGGGCTGGACACCAAGTCCCTGGCCTCCTCAGCCACTGCACATACGTGGAATATACACATACATGCAGACCAGGCACCCTTACACACAAAATAAAAATAAGCTTTTTTTTAAAAGTGGATCTTAAAATAGCCTTATTTCCTTTTAACTTTTGCTGTCTAAATTTATCAGCTGCCACAGCCCCGACCTCTGTTTCGGGTGGCCTGCCTTCTCCCATGCCTCTCTAGATTCTCTGAATTGCCAGCTCCCCAGTGCTCTGGGCCTTCCTGTAGGCTTTCCTTGTATTGAGTGTACATATTCCCATTTGAACTGCTTTCAGTCTATGCTCAGGCCTTCAGAGCCCCCTTCTTTTCTCTGTCCTTGGTCCCATTTTGTTTGCCCACCAGCTCAGAGATCCTTTCTCTTCCAGGGATGGATGTGGATGTCTAGGTTAGGGCTTTTGCCAGTAGTGGAGTTTGTTCATCTTGAAGTGCTAGGAAAGGGACACTTGTAACCTCCTCCTCCTGGGGATCGGACCTACGCGAAGTGAAGGGACATATGGCCCAGCACACAGCTTGGCCTGTGCTGCAATCAGTGTTTGCTAAACGGGGTCTGTCTCTGTTTCTGAGTGGTTTTGACTACCCAAACACTCATCCCAGATGGGACAGATGCAAGCCCTGCTGGCTGCCTTTATTAGTGAACAAGTCTCTGGTTATGTCTGGCTGGAAAGACTCCACTAACAAGTGATTGTTGAACAAGCAGTCACCTTATCTAGAGGGCATTGTTGTCCTGGTTACCTCGTAACATGATATAATTATAATATAATGTCCTGTTGGCCTTATAGTGCTGTTTCCTGGCTGGTAAGAAGTGATATCTTAGCTGCTTTTGAGTCAGCAAGATCATAGTTAAGGTTGATATGTGTGTGTTGCCATGTGGAAGAGGCAGGTCTGCGAGCCCTAGATGAAATTCAATATTCCTTCTTGTATGAGGAGTGTGCTGAGGGCTTATCTCCAGGGCTGAGAAATGTACCTTGTAGCCAAACTTCCCTGTAGCACCAGACTCTTGGCCACTAGCCAGCCCTCATCCCCTTCCTTGTGGGTTATTGCCGTCTGTCAAGCTCTCGGGTTTTGTCTCAACTTGTTCTGATTTTCGGTAGGTAGAGTTCACAGCTGGAAACTTGCCCTTTGGGTGTCACATTCGACCCATAAGCGACAGGACTGTGGCTACCAAGATGTGATGTGCTGGCCCCAAAATAGCAAGCTACAGTATTTTGAGACAACCGATAAGACTTGTATTCCCCAAGAAGTAGAGTTTCCAGGTTTATAGGTTAGTTTTAGGATTGCGCATGTTGTCTTCATGAGGCCATGGTGTAAGTAGAGTCAACAGGTACTTGTCAAGTGTTTCTCTGACTTGCATACATGATTGCTATGTGTTGATGTGGTCCAGCTAGCTTTCAGTTAGACTTTAGCATTACAGTGATTTTGGAGAGGTCTTTACATATTTAATGACATAAAGAAGATGCGCTAGAATCAACCATCTGTATCTATAGATTTAACCAACCAAAAAGCAAAACTTGAGTTTGGCATGTGCTGAGAGTCTGTGCTGAATCTGTGTGAGGTGCTGTGTAGTCACTGTGTTAGGTATTACAGGTAATCCTCTTGTGTCCTCCTGCATCATCCCCTTGACCCTGACACTGATTTAAAGTATAAGGGAGATGGCTATACCTAGGCTGTGTGCAGGTCCTAGGCTATCTTATAGGAGAACTGAGCATAAGACTTCAGCATCCATTGGAAGACCCTGGAGCCAGTCTCCTATGAAATTATGTACCAAGGGACATTTATATTTGGAGACATTCATTTAGTACAAAGGAGAAAGAGCGCAGAAAAGAACTGTTTTTGAGAGACCAGGGAAGGGATGCCTTCAGAGGCGAGAGCTCTTCTGCCTCTGAGACTGGTGGAGGAGTGGGGAGACAGCTCTTTCTGCCCAATAGGTAAAGTTCAGGGAAGATGGCTGGCTTCCTGGTAAGAAATGCCCTTCCCTTCTTCTGAAACTTGACTGTCAAGGCTGCCTGCTAAAGAAGAATGGGGGGAGGGGGGGCTGGTGGTGGGAGATCGAGGTCTTGAAGACCTGAATTAACCACAGTGAAGATTTAGCCTGGGCATTTGAGATGAATAAAAGTCTTATTGTTCAGGGGCAAGGGCCTATTTGGGCATATGAATTCATAATGGGCCAGGTCTCCTTGCTGGACCAGAGACACAAGCAAGGGGGAGGGGCACCCGGGTTGGGGTTTGACATTTGCTAGGCAGGAATTCTGAGGAGGCAGAGTTTAGAATGGCTATGAAGCAGCCAGGCCAGAAAGGAGTGATCCCGATTTAAGCAGAGATGGCTGCCCACCAGAAAGTGGGAGCAGAGTGCAGGCCCCAATGAGAGCAGAAGACAGGTTTGCAATGAGGGATGAGCCATGAGGAGGCCAGGAGGTCTTCGCTGGAGCTCTAAGTTCTATTGCAGCTGCCTTTACCTTTGCTTACCATCATGCAGTACTTGGAATTGTTTTAAGTGGACATATAGAACCAGCCACATCTGTAGTAGCTTAAATCTCAAGAGAAGACCTGGGGTTTCGTGGTCCAGCTGGCTTGCTTGGACACTGATAAGGGAGGCGTGATGAGGGAGACAGAAGCAGATCGCGGAGTCTGGCTCTACAAGTTGTCAGAACTGGGAGGAGCCTCTGTTTGTCAGCTAATGG
Organism: Microtus ochrogaster; assembly: GCF_000317375.1. Taxonomy (NCBI): domain Eukaryota; kingdom Metazoa; phylum Chordata; class Mammalia; order Rodentia; family Cricetidae; genus Microtus; species Microtus ochrogaster. The sequence goes on from NW_004949204.1 coordinate 554,020, forward strand.
CTCTGCCGTCCCTGCTTGTCACCACTACAGAGGCGCCCAGCCATTAGCCCTTATCTGCCTGCACACAGGGTTTAAGCTTGAGGCACTGACGATCCTGGAGGCTCCAGAGCTGTATCTTAGACATGCAGTTGTGTGGCCCGGGCTGTTTCCCGTCCTCTGCCCACATGCCCTTCCAAGCCAGTCAGGCCTTCCTGGCCTTTGTCAGGGAAGAAGACCACTTCTGTGTCCTCAAGACTGATGCCACCCCTTGCTAGAAGTGTAGTCTCCTCCCTTAGCCATCGCCTGAGCTGGGTGCTTTGTGCAGTGCAGAAACTGGACAATTTTATGTCCAGAAATCCTTCTTTTCTCTCCTGTTTTCAGTCCTAGCCTAAGGCCCTTGCCTCCACTGACCCCTCTGTCCCGATGTCCTCCTAGAGCATCTACTTTGACCCTGAACCTGGCCAACATCCTGCTAGACTCAGATTACTCTCATGCTGGACGACTGAAGGCATTTGCCAGCTAGTGCTCCGAACCAGTCACAGGGCTGATGACCCTAGACACACAGGGCGGAAACCTGAGGGAGGTCAGGTGCGAGTGTGGGTAGCTGGCAGAGCGGGCTGCCTCCAGTCCTGGGCTCTAAACCTAACCTAACCCTTGCCTGGATGCTGTGACCATACCCCTCCCTGAAAGCCAGGGCCCAAGCAGGAGCCTGGATCCCAGCCAGTCCCCACAGGAAGGAACAAACAGCCTGCACAGGCCTCAAGCCAGGTGGGTAGAGCGGAGGCACATTGTTGTACCCGGAGAATCAAATGGGCTCTTTGTAAACAGCCTTGTGCCCATTTTCTTCCCCTTTCTCCCACCATGCCTGGAAGAGAATCATTAGTGCTCGGCTCATGATTGGGTAAATCAAGGGAAGGACGACAGCTCAGGGACTGCAGTGGTGAACCTGGAGCTGGAGTTAGGAGACTTTGAGGAAGTCATATCTCTTTGATCTCGGTTTCTCTTCCTGTACCATGAGGGCGACCTGGTACAGGACACATCCTTCCCTGGCTGTGTGAACCTCCTCTGTCCTGGCCTAACTGCTGCGCCCCAGCAGCATTCTGCGACTCCCACCCTGTTCTCCTGGAGTTTAGGGTTCCTGGGTTACCGTTCTGTCCCTATGACAGAATCCTGAAAATCAACTTAGGAGAAGAAAAATATACATTTTAGCTCATGGGTTCCAGAAGTTTTTGGTCTATTGTCAACTGTCTTCATTGTTCTGGGCCTGCAGCAGGAAGAGCAGCCTGGCTGGGCGTGTGTGGTAGAGCAGAGCCGCTCACCTGTGACGGCCAGGAAGAAGGGGGGGGAAGAGGAAGGGCAGGGAGAATATCCCCAGTGACCTAACTTCCTCCTGATAAGTCCCACCACCTAAGGATCCCACCACCTCCCAGTAGGACCACAGTGTGACAACCAGCCCTTAATATATGGGACTTTAGGGGAGATCCCAGATCCAAACTACAGTGGCCTCCATGATAGGCTTTTCCAGGTGGTGGGTCACAGTCATTAGCAGCTGAGAGCAGTTAATTGGGGGTATAGTCACTGTTTTTAAAATGAACAAGCCAGGGACTGAGGATATACCCCAACTGACAGAGTGTTCAAGCCCTGTGTTCCAGCCCCTGCACCATACAAGCTGGGCATGGTGGTACCTGCCTGTCATCCTACTGCTGAGGAGGTGGAGAGGCAGGAGGATCAGAAGTTTAAGGTCATCCTTGTCTGAGGCCAGCCTGGGCTACGTGAGACATGTTCCCTCACCTCCCCCAAGAAGGAACAGATCAGAAAATACTGACAACAATTGCTTATGATACGAATAAGAATGCTTTAATGAATCATTTGTTATTACATACATCTCTGTCCATATGTTTGTATATATGTTAAATTATAAAATACATTTTTATAAGTAGATTAAAGGCATATGTTTTAGAGATCTTCTTTCCCAGTACTTGTCCTTTGTGATATTTAATGTGCTATGGCAACAGCTTATAATTATCTCGAGTTATGGGTATGATTTATCATAACTAACAGGCTCCTTGAGGCAAAGACCAAAACTAACTCACTCATCCACATAAGACTTGATGGTAATTTGGATGTGTCCTTATTTTGTGTTGGTGTGTATATGTATGTATGAATGTATGTGTGGTCTGCATGTATGTAGTATTGTACATATCTGAATACATACGTGCAGGGCCAGAGGAGCCTGTCAGTCCCCTCCTCCATTGCTCTTCGCCTTCTTTCCTTGAGACAGGGTCTTGCGCTGAACCTGGAATCAGATGGGCACCAGCAAGCCCCGGAGACACTCCTCCTGTCTTTGCCTGACACAGCCCTGGGGTTACAGATGCCCATACTCAGGTTTCTGTGTGGTTCTGAGAATTCAGAACCTTATAAGGACTCAGGTCCTTTTACTTGCATACCAAGGACTACCCTGTCTTCTAGTGATAGGTTGAGATCAGCATGTCAGTGCCTTCTGGCCTTCAGGTTTATGCTGTGTTGTCTTTCCTTAGTCCTGTGGCATGTTCCTGGAGTCAGCACAGTAACTGTGAGGACAGAGGGAAAGCCTCACTATGTACGTAATGGACAGTAACACGGGGAAAGCAGCCTTTTCGCTTCTCCATCCTCAGTCGGGAATGACGCTAGAAAGTCCCCGCACCAGGCTGTTGGAGGCAGGAGGCCAGCTAAGACACCCATGAGCACCTCGGGTCCAGCTTTTTCAGAGCAGCTGCTTCCCTTCCCCTCAGGCCCTTCCTGCTGTTGGGGTCTCAAGGACTGAGGTTTCCATCAGTTTCTGCCGCACGTGCAGCTTTTCCTCTAGAGAACTCCATTTCTGCACTGTAACATGAAGGTCCTGCTTACTGGGGTTCTATCCCACCAGGTACCCCACAGCGGGCAAGCCCCGAAGAAAATCACACAGAGATCTCTATAAGTTATAAAGCTGATTGACCCATTAGCTCAGGCTACATATTAACTCTTGTAGCTTATATTAACATGGTTCAGTACCTTTCTCAGCAGGGCAGCTCACATCTTGCTTCTTCGGAGTCTGGGCAGGAGTGGGAGGAATCAACTTTCTCCTTCTCAGAATTCTCCTGTTCTCATTGCATCACTTCTACTTCCTGTCTGGTTTTCCTGCCTATTCTTCCTGCCTAGCCAATCAGCATTTATTTAAAACATGATTGACAGATTACAGACAATTCTCCTGCACCACTGCACCATCGCTTCATCTTGTCCTGGCAATGTCTGCACCCTTGTGTCTGCTTTTTCAGGAGCTGAAGGAGAGAAAAGACTACTCTCAAAAGCACTATGATTTTGCCCATGTTTTGAGAGAAACTTCCAAGAATATCAGATGTGAAAGTTCTCCATAACCTTGTCCCCAGAGAGTCACTGCCACTATTTAGTTGAGCAGTCCCCTTTTCTGCACACACTAATGTGACTAGTTTGTCTGTTTATTCAAGGCAGGGTCTCACTATGTAGCATTGGCTGTTCTGGAACTCATACTGTAGACCAGCCTGCTTCTGCCTCACAAGTGCTAGAATTAAAGGCATGTACCACCATGTCTGGCTTTAATATGTTTGTTTGTTTGTTTGTTTGTTTGTTTGTTTGTTTCTTAACAAACAAAGCAGCAACTTGAGGGGCTGGAGAGATGACTCAGAGGATGAGAGCCCCTGCTGCTCTGTAGTGGCCCCAGGCTCAGTTCCTAGGACCCACATGGTGGCTCACAATCACCTGTAACTCCAGTTCCCGGGAAAATGGTGCCCTTTCTGCATTCCACAGGTACTAGATATGAGTATGGTACACATACACGAAAGCAAACACTCAAGCACATAAAATAAAAGTTTAAAAAAATTGAGATCTTACTAATTTTCTTTCATAGAAAAATCAAGAGAGGTAAAAACTCCTAGGCTGGATGTAGTCCCAACACTTAAGAAACTGAGGCTAGAGGATTGTGATCTAGGCTAACCTGGGCTACACAAGATCATGTGTCAAAAACCAGAGAGTTGGGTGGTAGTGGCACACGCCTTTACTCCCAGCACTCAGGAGGCAGAAACAGGCAGATCTCTTTGAGTCTGAGGTACAGAGTGAGTTCCAGGACAGGCTCCAAAGCAACAGAAACCAAAAAACAAAACAAAAACAAACAAGCAAAAAACCCCCAAAAAACCAAGCACCTCAGAAGGAAAAGAAAATAGAACCATTTTTAATTATACTACCGAGAAGTGGTCCTAAGGGGTGTTTAAGTGGGCTTCAGCACTACCCAGTCTCTTCAAGCAGCCCTAAATAGAAACAGTACAGATTGTGTGTGTGTGTGTGTGTGTGTGTGTTCTGCTTGTGTAGTTTCAAGACCCTCCAGGCGACCTTCCTGCAGAGGAAGACTTCTTGCCTCTGAGCTGTTTACCTTGGTAAAATGGATGCATTTTCTGGCGCGTGCTCTAACTAAATTAGAATCATCTGCCCCTAGGGTTTCCAGCAGTCACGTCCCAGTCCCAGGGCAGAGTCCTGTGGGAAGCACTGCCGGCCGCTCCACAACTCTGGTGCTAGTTCTGCATTATTTCAAACAGGCGGAAACAAAATATCAGGAACTTTGCTCTGAATTACTGTGTCCTAGTCAGGGTTACTCTTGCTGTCATGGAACACCATGACCAAAGCAACTTGGAAAGGAAAGGATTGATTTGACTTACACTACCACATCACAGTTCATCACTGAAGGAAGTCAGGACAGGAACTCAAACAGGACAGGAACCTGGAGGCAGCAGCTGATGATGCAGAGGCCATGAAAGGGTGCTGCTCACTGCCTTGCTCCTCACAACTTGCTCAGCCTGCTTTCTTATAGAACCCAGGACCACCTCCTGAGGTGGCCCCACCCACAGTGGACTGCGTCCTCCCCCACCCATCACTAATTAAGAAAATGCCATACAGGCTTGCCTAGAGGTCAGTCTGGGAGAAGCATTTTCTCAATACAAGTTCCCTCTTCTTATGTGATGACTTCTGCTTGTGTCAAGCTGAGATAAAACTACCAGCACACTCTCCCATGCTTCCGCTGTGGTCGCTGAAGAGCTAAATACTAAGGCCATCAGTGACTAGCTCCACCCTAGCTGGACTCACCTGTGGGTGTCAGAATGTGAAGGAGCAGCAGGGGCTTCCTGGGTCCTAACCTCTTTGAGCCTGGGTACAAGTTGCTTCATGCCAGGTCCTGCTCAGATGAGCCTCTGCTTTGAGAAAGGCTGTTAAAGACATGCCATGCTAAACCTTTCTTCCCTTTTGTAGAAGGTTGTTGCCAGAGTCTTCTGGGTGCTGCCTGGTCATGCTCCATGCCACTAAGAGATGACATGATGTTCTTGCCCACAGTATTTCACGAGGTCCTCTTCCCTGCATCAATTCTCCATGAGCACACACCTTTCCAGAGGGACTTCTGAGAGAGTCAGGCTGAGCAAATGATGAAGCTATTCCTTTAGAGGTAGCATGGCAGACATAGGCTCTGGGGAGCCACCATATCAGACCAGCGCCAGCCACAGCCAGGCAACCATCATAACCACAGGAAGCTCTACAGGACCAAGCAACAGAGAGACTTGGTGGGCCCAAGTGACAGGAGATAAGGTTTACGCAGTGATTTTCAGTGTTGCCTCTAACAACTTAGAAACGTGCTGGCTCAGAATAGCATGTCATCTTAGGCTTTGGAAGCCCAGAATCTTTGCCAATGGGTGTAATGGGCAGAATGGTGTCTCCCAACATGTCCTAAATCCCAGAACTAGAGTCTACTACTTCACAGGGCAAGACAATGAACATTATTTTATATGACAAAAGGTGGAGCTAAATTAAAGATCTGGTGATTGACACACTGAAACCCAGCACTAGGGGAGCAGAGGCAGACAGATCTCTGTGGGTTCAAGGGCAATGTAGTCTACATAGTATGTTCCAGGACAGCCAGGGCTAGGTAGAGAGACCCTGCCTCAAAAACAAACAGCAAAACAAGTAACTATCTTGAGCCTGGGTTATCTTGGTGGACCCTAAATGCAGTCATGTCTCTTTACTGGGGATGAGATGTAGCTCAGCAGCTTAGTGGTAGAGACCTTCCCCAACTGTGTAAGACCCTGGGGTTTGTCTCCTGTACTGTCTCCAGGCAGGCAGGCAGGCAGCCACGCACACGCACACGCACACACACACAAACCCTCCTTGTCTGTGTGTCCTGATGAAGGAGAGGTAGAGAGGGATTTTACAGAAGAGGAGGAGACTTGGAGTGGTGTGGCTATAAGCCAAGGGATGACTGAGGCCCCCAGAAGCTAGAAGAGAGGCCAGGAGTGGATCCCCAGAGTCTTTAGAAGAAGGGGTACAGCTGGGCCAACATTTTGATTTGGGGTTTCTGGTCTCCAGGGTAGTAAGGAAATAAGCGTCTATTGTTTTAGCTGCCCAGTTTGTGACAGTTTGGAATTGATTGTAGCCAGAGGACACTCAGCAAGTCAAAGTTCAGGTGTTGGCAGGGCATTTCTAGAGGCCACAGGTGAAACTGTTTTCCTGCCCTCTTAGCTCACCGGCCTGAGTCACTCTACCTCTGTCACCATACCCCGACCGCCAGCTTTCCTTGACCCCACTGGGCTCACCTAGATAACCCAGAAAGACCTTTCCCTCCCATGATGATAGCTCATCCTCACCACAGGGCAAAGTCCTCTTTGCCACTTAAAGTAACAGAGCCAAAGGTTGCCAGCAAGAGGGCATGGATTCTTTGTGTGTGGGGATGCTCAACACAGTCTATAAACCTGGGTGTGGGGAGGGAAGATGGGTCTGTTCACCACACCTCAGGGTGTTCCTGGGAGAAGCTATTCTTAAAGCTTGAGAATGGTGGAATCGAGGAAAGCACTGGAGTTGTGTGGACCACGTTACTCTTCCAGGTCCTTTAGGCAGGAAAACATAGGCAGGTCGAGATGAGCAGTGGCTGAAAAGGTGAAGGTCTGGGGCTGGCTGTGCGGCCCAATGGGTAGAGGCACACACCCACTGGTCAAAGGACATGAGTTCAATCCCCAGTTCTACAAGAAAACCGACTTCCAAGAGTGCTGTATGACCTCCACGTGCTTGCCATGGTACACATAACATCTGCACATACACCCCAAAAATAAAAGTGATAGATGAGGGTGTGGATTCGACCAGGCTAAGATGAAGTGCTCCCTTAAAATATTTGAGGTGACGGGGGGCCAGAGGGTTGTCTCCCGTAGCACTCATGAGGCAGACTAAGCTAAAGGGACCTTTGACTTAGCCCGGTGACATTTTGTGCAGCCACCAGCTCTCAAGCTGGGGTGAAGATACTGGCCTCCAGAGATATGTCACAGGAAGTGTGCATAGTGGTGGGGGGACTAGAGGTGCTGGGTGAACTCTCACACTGAGTAGCATGCTCTCTGGCAGATGCTGAGGCTCTCATCACAAAAGATGGAGCAGCCTGTGGGGTGTTGGTCAGAAGGGCTGAGGAGTGGCCATCAGAAGCACTTCCACCTAGACAGAAGACAACTTGGGGTCAAGTGGCGTTGCTGTTGAAGCAGGTGGTGTTTGAGGCCATCTGAAAATAAATCAAGACCATCAAAAACAAAGTCCCCATTCTGTTCCCGACTGTCTCTCCAGCTCTGGAAAATAATGATTTCTTCCTCAGAAGTAAATAAAACTTCCTTCTCAGAGAGGATGAGAAGGCATTCATTATTAATGTTTATCTTCACATTTGTGGATGAAAGGCACACTGACTGACTTCAAAGCGGTAGATTGGGACTGGGAAAGAGCGTCAATTCTTGACATTAAAATTACCTGCTAGAAAACACTCACACTAGTTTTGAAAAAGTTTCTTATGGTTGAATATAAAGTTGACAATTTCAAAAAGAGGTTTGACAACCAATAAAAGTCAACAGTCTATTAGGACAGAAGTGTTCCAGTTCCTAGGAACCAAAACTCATATCTAGGACAAGGCTTTAGACAAGGGTGACAGCAGGCAGCCACGGCAGGCACGTGGGGACAGTGAGAGGTACTGGCCAGTTCTCACAGGTTCTCAGCTGTGCCACACCCCACTTACAGAAGGCCTCACTGTGTAGCTCTGGCTGGCTTACTTCCACCTCGGCTCTCTGTCATAGCACAGAGATATGGAATTCTAATTGATGGATTTCCCTTTTAAAACAATACTTGCTCTGATTTAGTGGTTCTCAACCTTCCTAATGCTGTCACCTTTTAATACAATTCCTCATGTTGTGGTGACCCCAACCATAAAATTATTTTGTTGCTACTTTGTAACTGTAATTTTGTGACTGTTATGAATCATAATGTAAATGTCTGCTATGTAGAATAACTGATATGTGACCCCCCAAAGAGGTTGCAACCCACGGGTTGAGAACCGATGGTTTAAGGTAAAAGACGCCAAAAGAACCCATCCTGCAGCCACCTTTACACAGACACACTGCCACCTGACACACACACTCCCGATAGTCTCAAGTAGGCTGGCCTAGAATTTACCGTGTAGCTAAGAATAGCTGATCCTCTGGATCACACCTCCCTAACGCAGGGATCACAGGTGTGACCACCACACTGTGTTTACACAGCATGGACCAGGCATAGGTCTTCATGCACACTAGACAAACAGTCTGCCAATCAATATTCCCAGCTCCCCGCTGTGCCTCTTCACCCACTGGCCTGTGCCACAGTAATGTGGCTCCAATGTCACTCATGGACCAGCTTCCTGATGTGATGGTAGAGGTGTTCCTTGATGGTTTTTTAATTAAGGCCATCCCCCCGTCTCAGCGTCCTGTATGCTACAAGACAGTATCTATTCTAACTATTTGATTTTACATGTCTAATCGTCAAGAATCATCAAGAAAGAGCACTGCATACATTTATCTGCTTTAGAAGAAACCAGTCAGCTGATAGCCATAACCTATGATCCCCAATCACTGATGTGATTTTGGGTTTTGTTTTAGGGGGTGATTTTTTTTTTTACATCTAAATAAGAAGGCAGCACTTTAAAAAAAATTCTTCACATTGCATTTATCCCGTCATAACATTCTGGAACCCAAGAGAAAATACTGAGGCTTTTGGAGATGAGAGCTGTAAAATACCATGTCTTGCAGTGACCCAGCTGTTTACTGGTCAGGCTGCTGACTGACCAGAAGTGTCAGGAACGGGGCCAGAGGCTGGAGACTTTGTGTGTGTTCTCTGGAACTGACCTTCTCAGACATATCCCTACCACTGAGTCACCAGGCAAGTCTGTGAAAAACGCAACCCTGAGCCCTAGCCCACATAAATCCTTCCCTGTGCTCACCTTAGACTCTTCAGTAGAAATAATCCAGTCCATTCATCCACATCGTAAAATCTGAGGACTCTGCCCTAAGGAGCTTTCCTTCTCAAGGTCAGTCTTGGTCTGAAGGTGTGTGTGTGTGTGTGTGTGTGTGTGTGTGTGTGTGTTCGCTTTGAGCCAGGAGAGAGCCATACACTGGCTCAGCATTCTCTGCAGGGAAGCCTTGACTTTATCTCTCATTGCCACTCAACTCTTCATAAGAAGCTGACAGTTCTGGCATTTTTGTGCTCTAAATTGATATAGCAGCCAAATCTTGGCTTGCCACTGTCGTCACCTCTTTCATTGCATGACGGTGTTTTTGAGTTTTTCTTAACTCCCTAGGAGGGAAGGGCTGTGAAGACTTTCTGGTTTGTTAGACATCAGGCAACATCCTCTAGTCTCCAGTGCCCCAGGAAGCCCCTCCTTGGTTTGGTCCAAGAGAGAAATGTGTGCTTTGCTGAGCTCGCACCGTGCAGAAAGCTCTTGCACGCACACCTTAATTCATAACGAATGTAATCCTTCACCGTGTAATTCAGGGGAAAGGACAGTAATAGGAACAGAATGACCTACAGGCTTGGCTATGTTTTCACTTTCAGTGTTGTTGGCCTGCCATTCTGGGAGAGTCAGCTCTTCATGCCTCTACATATCCTTCTGGAAAATAGAAAATGAGGTCGCTGTCTGTTCCCGTTGCTGCTCATGAGACAGTATTAAGAAGACTTTTAGTTTTTCAGATGAAAGATGATATAAAAGCCCAACATGAGCTGCAGGACAGGGTGCAGGGTAACTGCAAAGGAGGCTACAGAGCACAGCTGCAGCATGTCAGGGTGTCCTCTGCTGCCATGGGGGCTGGGGCATTTGTCCCATGCTTGTCTAATGAAGGATAGGAATGCACAGTGTCACAAAGGGAGGCAGCCTAGTGGAGTGACCACAGCAAAGCCTTGGGTCAGAACCAGAATTGTTGGGGATGGAGGCAGAGCACATTCCTAAGATGATCTAATGCACCGCAGAGGTGGAGGAGCATCTCTGCCCCACCAGCATGCTTTTACACACTTCCCCCAAAATGCACACACACAGGGAGAGAGAGAGCATTCTCCCTTCCCACTCAGTCCCTCCTGAACAAGTATCTTGCTCGTTACACATAAATCAGATGGCTCACTACTGATGAACCAACTCTTCCTCCAGAGCCAAGGCACACATTACCCTTTGCCCCAAGCTTTTCAGGCTGAATTACTCTCAAAAATGAAAGAATAACATACAACCGAGAGACAGCGGGGAGTTTTTCCATACCTACACAGAAATATGACCATGATGCTTTGGGAGGGAAAAGTCACACTATATTCTGATTCTCTGCTCTCTAAATATTGATTAAAAATGTGTGAATATAGTTTAACTTATATAAAGGTTCGAAGAAAACGTACATATTAAGAGTAGTTTATGTGCTGGGCAGTGGTGGTGCACACCTTTAATCCCAGCACTTGGGAGACAGAAGCAGGTGGATCTCTGTGAATTTGAGGCTGGTCTGGTCTACAGAACAAGTTCCAGGACAGCCAGGGTTTTAACACAGAGAGACACTGTTCCAAAAAACCTAGATAGATTGATAGATAGATAGATAGATAGATAGATAGATAGATAGATAGATAGATAGATAGATAGATAGATAGATAGGAGAGTAAGTGTTTGCATAGTTACCAGGGAAGAGTTGGTTATCCTTATAGTCCTTGTATAGTATGTCACCCTTGTACTTGTCACTTTCCAGTGTTCAGTGACGAACTCTATAATGACAGAGCCCTATGCTGTGTGTCTTCCTGTCACCAGTGCTCAGCACTGCCCCTGACACTTTGGGGATTATTGGGTTTTAAAGATCTAAACATCTCGGCCTGGTGTTGAATGCATATAATCATAGTGTTGAGAAGGCTGAGGCAGGAGGAGTGTGACTGAAGCCAACCTGGGTTCCTTTTGAAGAGAGGATGGGAAGGGAGAGAATCTAAAGCATGTTCTGGGTGTCTCAGATGGTCGTCCTGGGGAGGGTCAGCTCAGAACTGATGAGCAGCTGGTGGTCATGGTGACACCAGCAGGAATGAAGCAGAGTGTGGACCACTATTCCCCTCACCAGAGAAAGAATTTGGCAGTGATGTGAGAAAGAAGAGAGCTTGACAGTGGTGGCGGGTACACATGGTCTGGGTGGGTGGTCACTGCCACTGGCCTGTTACAGGCTTGACTTCTCAGTTCTATAGCCTGTGTCTGCCCAAGAAACTGCTAGTCTTTCAAGATACAATAAAACACACTCTTCCGTTGTGGGACATAAAAAAATGCTGTTGTCTTCAGCAAATATCGTCCTTAGTGTCCTCAGTCTTTTCCTGTCCAGACTCCTCCCTCCTAAAATCGCCTCGGTGGTCTCTCTGGAAGGCCACCCTCTAGGCGTCCCCTTGTCTCACGCTCACAGTCAGCTTCTCAGACCCTAAATGCAGACAATTAAAAATAGGCGCCACTTCCCATGTGCTGGTCAAGTTAGGCTGGTCACTTTGACCCTTTTCGTCCACCCACATGAGAACTGAGTTCCCGCCCTTCACTATCAAAACCAGGCACAAACTTTGTGCTAACTCACTGGTAGAAATTGGATGTGTCGAAACGTTTCAGACTAATGGGGGAGTTCGAAGCTGTGCTGATGGCTGTACCTAGGAAAGAACAACAAATGGGCTGTTAATGTTGAGAGTATTTATCCAAAGCTCTCGCTGTACATGAGCTGTTAATGTTGAGAGTATTTATCCAAAGCTCTCGCTGTACATGTAATGCGTAATTTTAAAACTGAGGATGTAGCTTAATGCTGGAGTGTTTGCCTAGCATACTCAACATCTTGGACTCAATCACCAACACTGGTTTTTTGGGGTTTTGTTTTTGTTTTTTGTTTTTTTTTAATTATTTATTTATTATCTTTATAATTATCTTTCCAGGATACAGTGCCAGATCTCATTACAGATGGTTGTGAGCCACCATGTGGTTGCTGGGAATTGAACTCAGGACCTCTGAAAGAGCAGCTAGTGCTCTTAATCTCTGAGCCATCTCTCCAGCCCCCTTGTTTTTGTTTTTTTTAAGTAACTTTAGGTGCTGGAAAGATGGCTCTGTGGTTAAGAATCGAAACTATTCTTGCAGAAGACCCAATTTCTGTTCCCAGCACCCACACCAGGCAGCTCACAATTGCCTATAAGTCAAGCTCCGGGGGACCCAGTGTTTCTACTCCAAGGGTGCCTGAATCCACACACACACTACTTTTAAGTGCATTTTCAAAATTTATTTTAGGATTGAGGTCACCATGTCATGACACGTGTAGAGGTCAGAAGGCAACTTGTGGGAGTTGGTTCTCTCCTTCTACCTAGATCCTGGGGATCAAACTCAAGTCATCAAGCTTAGTGGCAAACATCCTCACTCCTCAATCTCTCTGTACCTCTAAAAATTGATTTGAAAGTAATACTTTAGAGGAATCATAACACTTGATCTTATTAAAAATTGTTCTTCTTGGGGCTGGAGAAATGGCTCAGCAGTTAAGAGCACTGACCGCTCTTCCAGAGGACCTGGGTTCAATTCCCAGCACCCACATGGCAGCTCACAACTGTCTGAAAATCCAGTTACAGGGGATCTGACACCTTCACACCAATGCACATAAAATAAAGATAAATCAATCATAAAAAAAATTTTTTAAAAAATAAAAAAATAAAAATTGTTCTTCTGCCTGGCGGTGGTGGCGTATGCCTTTAATCCCAGCACTCAGGAGGCAGAGGCAAGTGGATCTGTGAATTCGAGGTCAGCCTGGTCTACAAGAGCTAGTTCCAGGACAGGCTCCAAAGCTACAGAGAAACCTTGTCTGAAACAACCAAAAAAAAACAATAACAATATATTGACTTATTGTAAGAGTTGAGATGATGTGTGCGGGGAAGAGAAGACAGGTCACCCAATAAACACTATAAATCGACTTAGGCTATGTATCAAAATGAAAAGATAAATATTAGGCAATGCTACCCATTCCTGTCCTTGAATCCATACTTTGGTTTTAATATACTCTGCCATAGTCTTGAAAATGTTGCATAAGTCCCCACACTGGGACTGAATGGAAATTGATCGATATTACTCATCAGCATCCTTGTTAAGACACTGTGTGGGCCGGCAGTGGGAAGACAGCTCAAAGCCTTCTACTTCCCCGTGTGGAGGCTGAGTCTGCAAATCGTATCGTTTCTGCCCAGGAAAGCCAGGCTTCTGCTTTGTCCCCTGCACACATTGTACCTTTACGTCCTTTTCACCATTCTGTTGTCTCAGGTGGGCTCCCCTCAGAGCGTAGCTCCTACCTGATTTTCTCTGGAGACGCTGTGCTTGCTGCAGTAGAGGACCTGGCCAAGTGTGGTGTTAGAAACTGATCCTCTGTACTCCTTTCTAGCCCCTTCTAAGCCATCTGTGTGAGTCACTTTAGGCTCTCTAGTGTCAAATTGGCTGGGCATCCCACCAGATTACACCAGTTTCCTAGTCACAACCTAAGTCCCTCTCTAAGATACAAGTTGTTCCCAGGGACAGGAGATCTTTGTCTAAGGGGAAAGTGCTGGAGTGATCAGGAGGAGCTGTGGGGCCTGCCTGACTTAGTGCAACGTGCTGACGTCAGAGGTGGGCGTGGTGTGGGAGGGGCAGGAAGACAGACTCATCAGCAAACTGACTAACAGTATAGTTGTAAGCAGTGCCTCCAGAAAACCCGGAGCTGGTGCCAGATGGTGGGCGCTGTCCAACATTTCAGCCTACTGGAAGGAAATGGAGTGCACGCTGGCCATCTGACTATTTGGAGGTCAGCAGCATGACTGGATAAAGGCATCTGCAACTGTCTTAGTTACTGTCACTGTGACAAAAAACCACAACCAAAATATAAGTTGAGGAGGAAGTGTTTATTTGGCTTACCCTGCCTAATCGCTGTTCATTGTTGAAGGAAGTCAAGACAGGAACTCAAACAGGACAGGAACCTGGAGGCAGGAGCTGATGCAGAGGCCATGGAGGGTGCTGCTTACTGGCTGTTCCTCATGGCTTGCTCAGCCTGCTTTCTTGAGGAACTCAGGACCACCAGCCCAGGTGACACACCCACAATGGACTGGGACCTCCCCCATCTTTTGGAGGAATTTTCTCGTTTAAAGTCCCTTCCTTTCAAATAACTAGTTTGTGTGTCAAGCTGACATAAGACTAGCCAGCATAGCAACCAAACCTGAATATCTGAATTCAATTCCACAACACACATGATGGAAGGAAAGAACCGACTCCATTAAGTTTGTCCTCTGTCACAAGCTCGCAATGGTGTACATGCACACACACACTCACACAAACCAATAAATAAATGCAACTTTAGAATGTATTGTTTGTTGTTTGCCATGTTCCAAGGAAACAAACATAGCTCACAGTGCTAGTTTCTCATGTTTTTGGGTCTAACAACTTTCTGAAGGTCACAGGGTCTTGAGAACACACTCTACAGTTACTTCCCAGAGATTCAGTTTAACATAGTGGGGACATGCTTCTTCAACTACTGTGGTGCCTTGGAAATCAGGAAAGTAATTAGAGCTTGCTTTCTGAGCATGAGTTGAGAGCGCCTAGAGTTGGGAGAGGCTAAGGAACGATGTGTCGTCCACATGGCTAGTCCGTGCCCTCCACTAAGGAATGCACTAAGGAATGATGTGTCCTGTCCATGCCCTCCACTAAGGAATGATGTGTCCTGCCCATGCCCTCCACTAAGGAATGGCACTAAGGAATGATGTGTCCTCCACATCATGGCTAGTTCGTGCCTCTCCACCATCATCATGACCAGAATATCAATTCCAGCTGAAAAGGATGCTACTCCACCAGACAGTGTCAGAAATTCTCTGGTATAGTTTCACTCTTCAGTTGCCCTTTCTAGATTCTGTAATGACTACCACTTCTGTTCAAAACTGTCACGGCAACCAGACTCCACGTTACGCTGTATTACAGTTTTCCAAGTCTGTAGATTAGTTTGCATTGATGAGTTAAGTCAGCCCTGCCTGGTGGCATATAGGAGCTATAGTGGCCATATTTGTAGCACACACTGTTTCTCCTGACAGGTGACCTTGTGCATAACAAGTAAATACTCCTTACTAGGAACTTAACAGGCACTGGCTCTAAGGGCCAATTACAGAAAATTGTACCTTGGCGGGCCAGATGATCTCAGTCACAATGACTCTACTCTGCTGTTGCTGCCCACTATGGGTAAATGAGTGGGTGTGTCTGTGTGCCAGTAGAACTGCTAAAGAGAAGTAGGGAGTGCCAGCAGCTTGTGAGTCACGGCCCCAGAGGGAGCTCTTTCCTGGCTTTGCCACAAGCCTCTTAAATATTGGCGTGAAGCTTACACCTTTAAACTGGATTCCATCTGCCTCTCAGAAGTCCGGGAACCTGGACATGGCATGCTTGAGGCCGAGACTGGGCAGTGCCCACATGGTAGCTCACACCTGCCTGTAACTCCAGGTCCTGGTGTGTGGTACCCTCACACAGACATCCCTGCAGGCAAAACACCAGTACACATGAAAACAGATTGGGGGGGTGCATCAAGACAGGGTTTCTCTGTGTGGTCCTGGCTGTTCTGAAACTCACTCTGTAGACCAGGCTGGCCTCAAATTTAGGGATCTCTCTGCCTCTGCCTCCTAAGCACTGGAATTAAAGGTGTGTGCCATCACCACCCAGCCAAAAATATGTCTTTAAAATAAAAAGAAAGGGAGGGAGGAAGGAAGACAGAAAAATTGAGTGCCTTCTTGAGGAATGGTGGGATGTGTCTGAAAGCCCAGCAGGCAGCTGGGTTCCTCATGGATAACTTGTTTTCCCTGGGTTTTACTGGGACAATTAGAGTATCAAAATAAATTATATCAATGTGTTATAACCGCTCAAATAGAATAACAGTCTCCATGGTTACAGCAATCTTAATAAATAGGAAGCCAAAGCCCTTTCTAGGTTTTGGATTAGGAGGAAAGAGTCAAGCCATGTGGGGTGGCACACGCCTTTGATCCAGTACTCAGGGCAGATGCAAGCAGAGCTCTGTGAGTTCAAGGCCAACCTGGTCTACAGAGTGAATTTAAGGACAGCCAGGGCTTCACAGAGAAACCTTGTCTTGGAAAGAAAAAAAAATGTGATTGTCCAGCAAACTAGAGGGAAGGCAGCATCAGGCCATTTCACAACCTGAGCCTCTTGCTAGAGGGTAATGTGCAGGAGAAAAGCTCTCCTGGTGAGGCCCATGAGGCCCCTGGAGACCCTGACATCCAGGTCGCAAAAGACAGAGGACAGTAGAAACGCAGTGGGGACCATAAGCCTTCCTGCTGTCCCCACTGTACTGTCTGTACTTCCTGTTAACATGCTTGATCTTCAAACCTGGAGCTCCGAAGCCAGGAACTCCTGCCTCTAGAGTCCTTGGGCAGCTCTGAGAAGACAAGAGCCTTCTTCTGTAGTGATATTTTGTTTGTGTTTTAACAAATAAAGCTTGCTTGAAGATTCAGAGTGCAGAGCTAAGCCACTAGAGGCCAAGCAATTGTGGCACACACCTTTAATCTCAGGACTCGGGGGACAGATGGATCTGTTAGTTCAAGGCCACCTGGGCTACAAGAAATTGATTTAGTCTAAAAGAGAAACAGCTCACACACAGGTGATTCCAGCACTTGGGATCGCACACCTTTAATTCCAGCACTAAGGAGGTGGAGACAGATTGATATGGCTGGGTGGAGATAGGAGCCCAAGGCAGTCTGAGGAGCAAGCAGTCTGAGGCAGTCAGTTGAGGATGCAGTCTGAGGACAGGATTGCCCCTTTGGTCTGAGCATTGGTAGAGGTAAGAACTCTCCAGGGCTGGCTGCTCTGCTTCTCTGATCTTCCGGCAAGTTTTTTTGTTAAAACACAGAATATCACTATATTCTTCAGTAGCAAAGGACACAGACACATAGAGTACTTCTCTTTCTTTTTTTTTCTTTTGGTTTATATTTTGATTTTTCCAGGCAAAGTTTTCTCTGTATAGTCCTGGCTATCTTGGAACTTGAACTCTGCAGACCAGGCTGACCTCAAACTCAGAGATCCCCCTGCCTCTGCTTTCCAAATGTGGGTTAAAGGCGTGCACCACCACCCCATTATTGTAAAAAAATTTAAATCCAGATAAGTCTAAAGAATAAAGTAAAAATCCCCTGTAGCTTCCCCATAAACAGAACTATTGAGATTATAGCATGTGTCCTTAGATTATCCTTCTGAGCCTGTTTGTTGTCTGGTTCAGTAATCCATCCCCTTAAAATGCATTAGAGGCCTCTTCACCTCTCTTCTCGGGACTTTAAAAAACATTTTAATATTTACTGGATGGCATACACATGCCACAGCATGAATGTAGAGAGGTCAGTTGACTTGCAGAAGTCGGTTCTGTCTTTCTACCATGGGGGTCCTGTAGAACAAACTCAGGCTATACGGTCTGGAGGCAAGTGCCTTTACCTGCTAAGCCTCTTCAGCCCATCAGGAATGTTTTGTGGATTTTTTTAAAGATTTATTTTTTACTTGTATTAGTGTGTAGTAAATATGTAGTCTGTTTGTGTACATGTTGTATCCAAGGAAACCAGAAAATGATGGTGGATTTCCTAGACTTTGAGTTACAGACAGTTGTGAGCTGTCTGCTGTGGGTGCTGGGGACCAAGCTCTGGTCACCTGAACAAGCAGCTAGCCATCTCTCTAGCCCCCAGCATGGTTTCAATGCAAAGAATAGCAATCTCTGTTAGAGACCTTAAGCAAGGGTGTGTGTGTGTGTGGTGTATGTGGTATGTGTGGGGCATATGTGTGATGTGTGTGTGGTGTATGTGTGGTGTGTGGTATGTGTGGTGTGTGATGTGTGGTATGTGTGGTGTGTGATGTGTGGTATGTGTGAGGCATATGTGTGATGTGTGTGTGGTGTGGGTATGTGTGGTGTGTGTGTGGTGTATGTGGTATGTGTGGGGCATATGTGTAATGTGTATGTGGTATGATGTGTGTGGTGTGTGTGATGTGTGTATGTGGCATGTGTATGTGGTGTGTGTGTGGCATGTGTATGTGGTGTGTGTGTGGCATGTGTATGTGGTGTGTGTGTATATGTGGTGTGTGTGTGTGTGGTGCGTGTGACTGTGTGTGTTGGAGGTTGTTTTGCTCACATAATGGAATCTGGAAGAAGTTCAGGGTGGTAAAAGCTTAAGGACCTGCCAGCTCCCTTAGGCTCCTCCTGGTCTCAAGGTGACTCTGCTCTAAGGGAGGCTGGGGAAGCAAGGGTCTCCATTCCTGGCCTCTGGACAGACAGGAGAGGAAGATGGGTATTGACTCAGTGGCTCCGGTGCTGAAGCATCAGCACGTACATCTGGAGTAGTTCTCGTCCATAGTGTAGCTGAGATGCACTGTGATGTGTTGAACAGTTTGTGATTGAGCATTTCTCCTGCTAGCTTTTCATGGTTATACATAGGCTTATGCCTAAAACCGGGTATGGCAGGGGTATCTTTGTAAACTCGTCACTCTAGGGGTGGAGGCAAGAGGATGAGGAATTCAAAGCCAGTCTCGGCTACATAGTCAAGGCCAGCAGGAACTGTAAAAAATCATGTTTTGAAACAATAAATAAATACATGCCTAAAGTGTGGACATGCCCATAGTTATTGATTTATTATAGAATTCCTAGAAATGGACTTAAGGTCAAAGGATATATTGGAAATGTAAAGGCATTTGATTTTTCTCTCCTTCCTTCCTTCCTTCCTTCCTTCCTTCCTTCCTTTCTTCCTTCCTTCCTTCCTTCCTTCCTTCCTTCATTTCATCAAATTGCCCTCCAGAAAAGGCAAGAGTGGGACAGTAAGCCAGCTCAGCTGGTAAAGGCACTTCTGCCAGGCATGATGGCCTGAATTTGAGCCCTGAGATACCACACGGGGTGGGTCCAGAACTGACTCTTGGTAATTGTTCTTTGAACTTCACACACACACACACACACACACACACACACACACACTCATGGCTTTTGCACCCATAACACATGCACAAACAAAATGAATACAATATTTTGAAAGTGAGGGTATACTATTACTCTTACCAGTTGTGTAAGAGCCATTTCCTCCTATGCCCCAGCAGCAGATATTTTAATTTTGTCATTAAGTCCTATGACCACTATCCATAGATTCATTTTGCCTTAGCCCTGACCACACTCTGAAATGCCCACTGGCCTCTTAGAACCTAGAGCCAGGGACCTTGGAAGCCCTGGGCCAGTTCTCCCTCTAGCCCTTTGCCATCAGGAAGTGGGCTGCAGGCTCACCGTGTGGCTTCACAAGCCCACCTGTCCCTGTGCTGAAATCTTTTGTTTTCCGTTTGGAACTGGGGTCTTTCTACATAGCCCTGGCTAGCCTTTAACTCACTTTGTAGACCAGGCTGGCCTCAAGTCTCAGCAGTCCTGCTGTCTCTGCCTCCCGAGCACTGGAAGTGCAGGTCTCATGCTAACATATCCCACTCTGAAGTCTTTTCTGTTCTCCCGTCTGAGCCCTCAGTCAAAGCCATCTGACTTGTCTAGATTTGTCTGTACCTGGTATCTGGCCTAATTAGAAATAACTGCCCCCATATCCTGTCACAGCTCCTCAGGAGGGAACAAGGAAGTGAAGCAAGGAGCAGGACAGTGGGGGTGGCTGCGTGGGAGAACAGACAACGTGGCCTTACTCCTGACAGACGGCTGGGAAGATGGTGTCAGTCGATTCCAAGGCTGTTTCAATCATATTGTGCTGTGACGTGCTGCGGTTTCCTGGGAAGCAGTCAAAAGAACAAGTTACCCCAGGCATCACCACCGTTCAGAATGCCTACTAAATAGTGAGCACTTCGCCACTGTATGTACTCGTCCAGTGAGCATCAGCCACCCGTGCTGCAAGGCCTTGGTGCAATGCCCGTGGTGGAGCCGCTGTGCCCACAGCTGCTCTATGATGTCCACACCTGTTGGCAACATCATCCTGAGTCAGCAGAGGAACAGGAAACAAGCAAGGCAGCTACATCACACGCCAGCACCGTACCACACCACTCTAGAAAGAACATTCAGAATCCTGATATTGGGGGAGGAGGGTGACAAGGATTCCATTTTAATGGTCCTTTAGGACCTTACCCAGACCCAAGGGTGACTCCAGAGTGTGAGAGGTGCTGTCTTACAGAAAGCGGGTTCTTCAGATGCCTTCTTGGGTGTGATTTTCCTCCTTATTCATGATTACCACCACTGGAGAAGAGAAAGGAAAACCAAAATCCATGAAGCAGCTCTTGGGAATCCAGCTAAAGCCAGGACTGGCGCCATGTCCCGTCACTACTGTCTTAACTCCCAGCTCATGGCTTCTTCCCAAAACCCTCCCTGACTCCACTGTTGAATGTTGCTTCATGCCACACACAACTCTAGCTATCACAGCCTCCAGTCTCCTCCTCCCTACCTCAGTAGCCCATTCCTGGCCCTCTGTTAGGCTTCCTAAGAGTCTCTTGCAGTCAGAATTGCATTTAATAACCTCTGACCTGTAACCATTACTAACCCAGACTGGTCAAAGTCAAGTCCTGTGTGACTACCACACTACCTGAACTTTGACCTTCATAAACTCTGTTGACTTTGTTTGACTTACGTTCTATAAAGTTGAGTTTGTATCCTAAATTAGCCATTTACACTCACTTTGCCCTGGATCGTCTAATAACCCCATGATGGCTGAAAGGCACTGTATTATATAGTAAGAACTGCCCTGGAGAGGCCACCGTCATCCAGGGCCCTGGCAGTCCTGAGAGGCAGAGCAAGTGGGGTATGTAGAGTTTTTCTTACAGCTTTTCTTTCCTTTAAAAATTTTTTATTTTTATTTCCTGTGCACTGGCGTTTTGCCTGGATGAATGTTGGACATCAGATTCCCCTGGAACTGGAATTGTGGACAGCTGTGAGCTGCCATGTGGATGCTGTGAATTGAACCAGTGTCCTGGAAGAGCAGCCAGCGCTCTTAACCACTGAGCCATCTCTGCAGCCCCCTCTTATTACTGGATGTTTTTACTCTTTGCTTTTTGGGGGGCCTACCACCCAGCTCTCAAAATAAATGCACACCAGAGTCTTGTTATTACTTATGAATGCTCAGCCTTAGCTTGGCTTATTTTTAGCCAGCTTTTCTTAAACTAGCTCATCTATTTTTT
>NW_004949204.1:575848-589059 GCF_000317375.1 Microtus ochrogaster
CCTCATTACAGATGGTTGTGAGCCACCATGTGGTTGCTGGGAATTGAACTCAGGACCTTTGGAAGAGCAGGCAGTGCTCTCACCCTCTGAGCCATCTCTCCTGCCCCCTATCCTTGATCTTACTCCTTCTTCTCTCTTGCTTCTTTATCCCTCTTTTTCTCCTTCTCTTTATTCTGCCTGCCTGCCAGCCCTGCCTATCCTTTCTCCAGCCTTCCTGTTGACTGTTCAGCTCTTCATTAGACCAATCAGTTGTTTTAGGCAGGCAAAGTAACACAGCTTCACAGAGTTAAACAAATGCAACATAAAAGAAAGCAACACATCTTTGTATCATTAAACAGATGTTCCTCAGCATAAACAGATGTAACACATCTTCATATTCTACAGCACCCTCTCATGGCTTTTCTTTCCGTGCACCACACTGCCTGTCTGCATAGCTGAGTGTGGGTGCATATACCACATCATAAGGCTGTCCGGAATATTCCTAGGTACGTCCACCCCGCAAGGCTGTCCTTGGTAGTTTTCAGTCAGAGTTTGTTCTCTGAGTTCTGCACTCCCTACTCACATCAGCACCTTGAGAAACCCCACATCATTTTCTTTTTCTGAACAAGTCCTTCCCATTTAACCTTTTTCCCTTGACAAAAATTTAAGAGGGGAGTATCTTGGGCAAGCTTGAGCTTCTGCTTGGTCCCCTGATAATTTGTGTTTTTCTGTTGGTATCAAATTCCCCTTTTTTCAGTATAGCGGGAACATTCTGCTTGTTTAAATAATTGCTTTCTGTGGACCTTCAAAACCTTCAGTAAGTCTAGTGTCAAGTTCTTCAAATAAAACTCATAGACTAGTGAGTAAAAAATAAAATTAAGTATTGTGGATATGTCCAAGGTCCATACAGATTTGCCTCAGGAGGCATGACTTGTGAAAATTCATCAGGATTCCCAGATGTTAGACATGCATGACCACACAGATTTCCAGGTGGTCACTAGATAGTACCATCTCTCAAATACTACAGCCAGAAACAGTTCACAGAAGAGTAAATGTGTGTGGGCAATAAACATGAAAATAAGTAAACCTTTACCAGTCACCAAAAAATAATAATTAAAGGAACAAAAACTATCAATTTTATTAAATCAACCCATTGAAAAACAGTAATACTCAGGGCCTGGGCCTGATTTTATCAAGAATATTTAAAATTATACTGTTTAGTTCAGGGGTCTTGGATATGAACAAAATGTTTTGAGAAACACCTTGGAACAGTTCAGAGGACCAAGTGACAGCTATCCAGTTACTCCTCAAATTCTTAGGGCTGGATCTACTGACGTTCAGAATCACCTGCCTCTCGATTTCTCCACAGACTTGTACAATGCCCTGTGAAGTCAGAAGAGGGACCAAAGCATAATCAAGAGAGGCCTTGTGTGCTCCTTGAAAGACCCTGACACTCCTCGCAAAGCGTGCCACTAGGTGGGATTATAGATTTGCTCAGAGCCCTGAAACCCTAAATCATTGCTTCCTCATTAGAACCAAAAGAAAAACAGTGTTCCTAGTTTTTTGTTTAGTTGTTGTTTTGGAGACTTCCTGGGATTGGATTGGTTGTTTGTTTTTTAGATAAGTTCTCACATAGCTCATGCTAACGTAAACTCACTCTGTATTGAGCTCCTAATCTCTGTTCCGTGATTACCCGAGTGTGTCACCACTCCCAGCTTGTAGTTTAATTAATGATATATGTGATGATCGGGTTTAATTGTCAACTTGGCACAGCCTAGAATTGGCTGGGAAGAGTGTCTCAGTGAGGGATTATCTAGATGGAGCTGGCCTGTGGGCGTCTGCAGGGTTGGTCTTGATTACCTACAGGTGGCCGGACCTAGGCTCTTGAACTGAGTGAAAGAAATCAGGTTGAGCACAAACAAGTTTGCATCCATTCAGTTTCAGTCCTGGACTGGGCATAACTGGCTGTTTCCAGTAACTGGGGCCTTGACTTCCCTGCGGTGTTAGGCTGTGGCCTGCAACCGTGAGCCCAATAAACCTTCTTCTTTTAAGTTGCTTTTGCCCAGGTGTTTTATCACAGCCACGGGGAACAACATGAAGATAAGGTAACAAATGTAATGACCTGTTGTTAGTAATTGTGTGCAGCCTGACGGGAGGAAGCTGGGAGAGTCCAGATGAGGATGCCTGAGAACCCTATTTTTGTTTGAATTTCAAGACTCAAATCACTTTAAAATAAAAAACTTTCAAAACTTGGAGCAGTCCTTTTTGGTGTTTCATAGAAAAGACGATATAAAACAAGAGCTCTGGAAGTTGTCCCTGGAGTTAGGTTACTAAATGCTGTGGCTCGATGGTTTCTCTTCAGAAATGGTATTGCTGTTCTAACTGTGGTGGTGTTGCCAGTACTTTGTATTGTTGCAAACATATTGTATTCACAAGAAAATAATCTTTGGCGAATGTCCGCCTTGACCCTGGCATCCAGAGCTGCTGGTGCTGTGGCTTCACTTTGCTTTAGTGGTGAGCTTTACCCACACGTGCATTCTGGGTAGGCTCTTGGTGTCCTCTCTCTTCCCCATTCATTTCCCTTCCTCCTCACTCAGTTCAAACTCTGCTTTTCCTAACAAGAAAAGGAGAGCAGCTTACTCAGCTGAGTGTGTCTCCTCTGGTCATTTCTCTCGCTTCTCTCCAGCACCAGCCTGGGTTTCATGGCTTCCTGTAGGCCGCATGCCTTGCCCAGTAGCTGGCATGGAGCCCTGTGTGTGGGGCACATGGTTCCACTGCGGTGGGCAGACTGGAGGGTGAAGAACAGGGCAGTCTCTATATGTCCCTAGAAATCCTTTTGTTTCTCCTTATCGCCTTACAGTAACTTTCCTTAAAACAAGAAGTCAGAAGGGCTTCTAGTGAACCATACAACTAAACCAAACACCAAGTTAATCCTGAAAACATTAGTTTCTGGGCTGGAGAGATGGCTCAGTAGTTAGGAATGCTCGAGGACCCCAAGTGGGTTCCTAGCACCCATACCAGGTTGTTCATGGCCTCCTGTAGCTGCAGCCCCAGGGCATCTGAAACCCTCTTCAGACCTCCCAGGTATCTACCTGCACATGGGCAGCATACACAAGACACACACATACACATAAATAAAAATATTTTTTAAAAAACATTTCTTCCTAAATATTCAACTTCATGTAGATTTTATTAACATTTCCCCTCATTCTTTGGGGTACTGGCAATTAAAACCAGGTCCTTACCCAGCTAAGCTGGCCCTTTAGCTGAGCTCTACCCTCAGCCCTGTTCATCCTTTTCTTCCTTCCCTCCTTTTAATTTTTTTTTTTGTTTTTCTTACTTTGAGACAGAGTCTCACTAAGTTGCTCAAGCTGGCCTTGAACTTGAACTTTGCCTTTTTCTTTCTTGATCCCGTGTTGTAAGCATGGAGGATATGCTCCACTCCTAAGCCTCCTTGCACATAGATCTAGAACTGACCTGGGCGGGTAGACCATGAGTTCTGAAGGAATATGGGACCTACCAGGCCACAGAGAACAAGTCTATATTTAATCTATATGACACTTAAAATCTCACCGCTCTCCAGGCTGCCAGTCCCTTGTCTGCCACAGGCACAAGTGATCTTGATGACAAACTCCTGAATTCCTTCCTTAGCATTCCTCTGGCTGGGACTTCCCAGTCACTTGGAGGTCCAGCCTCCTTCCTCACGCAGACAGAATGACTCAGGACTCCTTCTCCTTCTTGTGCGCACTAATGACCACTCCATTAAGTTCTGGTCACGTCATTAACTGGACTGCCACCCTCCTCCTGGAACCAGCCCCTCCCTGGCTCCTGAGACTTGCCCACCTGGTCTGGCCTCCTCTCCTCTGATGGCACACCCTAACATTCCTCCTCCAGGACTTAGTCACAGGTCTCATGCTTACTTTGTCAAATAAAAGTGACGTGACAGTAAACACACTTTCCATACCCCAGGTTCCCCGTGTTCATTGCTCTCTGACATCCTGTCATCTTACAGTCCCAGACCAGGGATCCCTTCCTCCAGAATTGCCTGCCTACTGAGCCCACTCATCCTTTGCAGGCCAGTGGGGTGCCTGAAAGCCAGATGTGCTGTTCTAGTGATGTGGTCCCTCGTTCTTTATGAATGACTTTATGTCTTCAACCAAACAAAAGACTCCTTAAAGACAAGACCTGGCCTGGTGGTGCTGGGGCTACAAGGTGTCTCACTGTGTTGAACGCATGAGTCAGTGGTCAGCAAATACTTGTTGGTTGAAAGTAAGGCTGTTGAAATGGTATGTTAGAGAGAGAGACAGACGAAACCTCTAGAATTCCTTCCCTCCTCTTCTTACTTAGAGTATGGAAGCCGAGTGTAGCGTTCTGCACTGCGGCTGTGCAAACATCAACCCTTCTTCCAGTCAGGGTGATGGTGTTGGAAAGAGTTATCTGTAGTCAGGAGGCCTGGGCTCAGCCCTCGCTTGGCCAGTAGATAATCATGAACATGGGGAAATTGCTTGAATCCAGAGCCTTCATTTCCTCATATGCAGAACTGAGTTGGTGATTAAAGCCTTTGGTGGAGAAATGCTCTGACCTCTGTGAGTGATGCTCCCAGTAGGGATTTCAGGGCCTGCGATAGGCCACAAGAGAGGCTCCAGGAAGGTAGGCGGGCTTTCTGGGACCTCACCAATTTGCATCCTTAAGGTGGGATCTGTCTCCACCTGGGGTTAATCCTGTAAGGTAGGCAGGGAGGATGGAGTGCTGGACAGAGGACAGAGAATCAAAACAATACTGAATCCTAAGTTTGTTCTGGACAGCTTTATCCATGTAGGTGGATAGAAAGGCTGGAGGATAAATGAGCAGTCTGTGCTCTGTCAAAAGGCCAGGGTACCCCCGGGCCTCCTCCCTGGGCTGTCCAGGAAGGAGGATGCTTTTCTTGCTGCACACATCCTCACTGCATCACATCCTCACTGCCCCACATCCTCCCTGGACCACATCCTCACTGCACCACATTCTTACTGCACCACATCCTCCCTGGACCACATCCTCACTGCACCACACTCTTACTGCACCACATCCTCCCTGGACCACATCCTCACTGCACCACACTCTTACTGCACCACATCCTCCCTGCACCACATCCTCCCTGCACCACATTTTCACTGTACCACATCCTCCCTGGATCACATCCTCCCTGGACCACATCCTCACTGCACCACATCCTCCATGGACCACATCCTCACTGCACCACATCCTCCATGGACCACATTCTCCATGGACCACACCCTCACTGCACCACATCCTCCCTGGACCACATCCTCACTGCACCACATCCTCCCTGGACCACATTCTCCATGGACCACACCCTCACTGCACCACATCCTCACTGTACCACATCCTCACTGCACCACATTCTCATTGTATCATATTCTTCTTGGTTTGATGATGGGTCCATGGAGTTTTGTTGGCTTAAAATATGTTAATGGGGCCGGAGAAATGTCTCAGTGGTTAAGAGCATTTGCTGCTTCTACAAAGGATCCCAGTTCAGCTCTCAGAACTGACATGGCAACTCACAACAGACTGTAACTCCAGTTCCAAGGAAACTGACACTGTCTTCTGGTCTCCCCTAGCACCAGGCATGCACATGGTGTGCAGACTTACATGCAGGCAAACATATCATCCACATAAAATTTTTAAAAACCTTATCTCAAAAAGTAAAAACGTGGCCTCGTGTGGTGATACACACCTCTAATGCATTTAATCCCAGAACTCAGGAGGCAGAGGCAGATAGATCTCTGAGTTCCAGGCCAGCCAGTCTATAGAGCAAGTTCCAGGACAGCTGGGGCTACACAGAGAAACCCTGTCTTGGGGGTGGGAGAGATAGATATCCAGAGAAAAGCCTTTAAAAGAAATGGTTGTCTTTCTCCCTGCCCATTCAGATGGGCCTTACTAAAAGGGCTACTTTGGGCAATAAGAGCTATTTCTACACGCCTAACTCTCCCTTAGCCCTTTGAGTTATGATCAGATAGAGCACACTCACTGTGACTCCCCCAAAGACACCATTCCCTTGGCAGTGACCAGCCCATGGAAACACCTGTACGAATTCAAATCCTGTTTGACAAGACAAGACCCATTACCCAGCACTGAGACCTCAGCAGGGCTCACAGCAGGGGAAGAACTCGGCTATTTAGGAATGTTGTGAGGATGGACTTCTGAAGAAGCCCTGGTCCCTGTGTACCTCGCCACCACCCAGATTTTATGCTGGATCTGCCAGAGTGGGTGCACGTGTATCCCCTGGTAAAACCCTTAAACCACTCACCTACCCACCTCTGCTTTGACTGATGCAGGTTTTTGCCAGTGAACATCTCTGTGAGTCAGGTCTTCACTCAGCCATGAGAAGAAGGTGATTGGCTAAGCATGCCAGGGCTTTGTGACCCGCTGGCAGAACTCTGTGTCTCTGCCAGCCCTCAGAGCCCTCCATCCCTGCTGTCACATATTGCCTCCACGTATCCCAGGAATAGCATGAGTGTGTGAGCCAAACGGGGAAGGAAAAGCAATTCTGCAGTGTTTTCAGACAGGCGACTTCAGCCCCTGGGCCTGGCAGGAAGGGGTAGCCCAGGGACAATGGGCATAACCCCATATCAGGAGTGGAGATATTTTGGCAGGATCCACAGAGTTCTCTCCTCTCAGGTCTCACAAGCTCTGTTCCAGTTTTCCTTCAAGGTAGGATACCCTCTGAAAGCAGATATATGGAGCTGGGCCTGGTGGTACACACCTTTGATTCCAGCACTTGGGAGGCAGAGGCAGGTGAATCTCCATAAGTTCAAATCCAGCCTGATCTACAAAGTGAGTTCCAGGGCAGCCAGGACTATATAGTGAGACCCTGTCTCAACAACAGCAACAAAAGGCTGCTATATGGGGAAACTTGGGAGGGGATCATATCAGACCCTGATGGCTATCCCAGGCAGAAGGGCGGAGAACAGGACAGTGTTGAGGTATCTTCTGAACCACTGTTAGGATCCCTGAAACCTGACAGGAGTTGTGTGCCAGGTGCCCGCTCTGAATCAAGTGTTCTTGGACTCTGTCTTCTCAGTATTATGGTGACACTTAGCAATACTGGGCACCAGACTTTGTATGTGCTCGGTGCTTGGTACACACGTAGTTCACTTAGCTCTCAATAGCGCCATCTGGTGGAGACACCCATTTTATAAATGCGGAAAAGTAAGGGCTAAAATAGAACAGGACATGGAAGAGACAGGATTTGAACCTGAGTGGTTTGACTAGAGATCCAGGACTCTTTCAACAAAGGTTTTGGAGCTGACACGATATCAATCTCAAACTGTGGGGAGAAAAGCTATGTGAGTTTATAGCTGTGCTGAGCTGCAGAGAATTCTCCAGAGCCAGGCTGAACCTGAGGGAAAGGGATCTCTAGAGATTAGAGAAGATGGGAGCCCCCGAATTATCTTCGAGACATGGGTAGAGGATGGATGTCCACTCAAGATTTCAAAACAGCCAAAACGAAATGTAGTTAAGATGATGATAAGGCAATTAAACACTAGAATGTGAGACCTTGGGGGCCTTTAGACATACTGTCTGCAGTTTAGGAGCGGAAATGCCAGCCAGGGAGACCAGGTATCTGAGAAGTACTGGGAATCTATAGAAAGCCTTTAAAAGAATTATTTATTTGCGTGTGTGCATGTGTGTGTATGTGCATGTGCTACAGTCCATGCGTGGAAGTCGGGAAAACCTCAGTTCTTTCTACCTTATGGACCCCAGGGATCAGTAAAACTCATGTTATCAGGCATGGCAGCTGAGGTCTTTACCCACTGAACCATCTCACCAGTCCTCTAGAAACCCTTCTGACCCAAGCTATCAAGGGTTGTTCCTGGTAACCATTTTTCAAGGCCCCAGCCAGCAGAATAAGCAGCAACTCCCCTCCTATCCAAAGCCGTGGGCCCCCAGACCCTGAGGATCCTGGCTCAGGCAATGACTTGGCAAAGTCACAGGATTATACATCCTTTCTGACTCTGGAGCTGGTAACAGGACTCAAGGCCCTGGAGAGCAGGCTTTTCCCAAAACCACATCTTGGTGTGACCCTCGAGTTCCTAGCTAACCTGGAAGGAAGCGTGCTATAGCCTAATCAGAGGACATTTCTCCAGACAGTCATCTTGTCGCAAGAATAGTGGTAGAAAGATAAGGACATTAGAAGACCCGGCTGGTGAACCCCCTGGTAGGTTTCCTGTCACCCTTTTCCGGGAGTTAAAAAGCTCTGTTACCATTACAAGGTATGGCAGAGGGTGACTCTGCTGCCGTTCAGGCAGCTGCTCCAATGGGAAGCAAACGTCTGGGCCAGTGCTTTATACGCCTTTGCCCCAGCCACTGAGTGCTGGGCCTGAGTCAGTCCTCAGCCCAAGGGGCCATCACACGCTGAACCAGTTGTTGAGTTAATGGCTTTCGGAGAAGTGAAGGCTAGAGTCATCCCAGAATCTGAGTGTAAACTCTGCTTGGGCCACTCCAGCTGACCTGGCTCTGAGGTTTCAGGCATCCCATTCACCTCCTTCCATGTTGTTACCAGATTTGGGGAGGGAACTTGGCCTTCTTTGGGGAAAGGGAAGCTCAGATCCAAGCTATTAGGGAGAAGGCCCTGCCTGGGAGAGACAGTGCAAGAAAGGACCTGGGTGCCACCTGCTGGCGTGTCTGTTTCCATGCACAGGGCCAGACTCAGGACAGGAAAACTGAAAGAGGTCACCCGTCTGCCCCTGTCCCCAAGCCTAACAAGGGGCCACAAGGCCGGCTTCTTCATGGCACTACAGGAGGTGTGCAGACCTCCACAGGACCCATCAGATGAGTCCCCCTGACCCAAGATGGACCCAGGCAGAGCAGAGAGCACCCCACCTGCAAGAACCACTCTGGTTCTGGTATTGGCTGCTCTCTCACAAAGGCCAGTGATGGGGGGGCTACATGATTGGTTACTTGGCCCTTAAAGGAGCTGGGAAGCATGGGAAATGCCCCTTCCCCCATCACGGGGCACTGACAGAATGGGAGGTTTCTGGCCAAGGAGGAGACCTGGACACAAGTAGTCATGTAGCTTCTGGTGACTCCTGAGAGCAGTTGTAGTCTAAACTCTAAGGAAACTAGAGATTTTTCTTGATACCAAGGAGGAAGGCACTAACATTTTCCCTCAAGAGCGGTGGCAAAAATAAATAAATACTGCTGTCCCAGCCTATGCCATTGCCAAGATGATGACTGTGGTTCTCAGACCTGGCTTACAGCAGGATCACCTGGGGTTTAAAAAACAATGGTGATAGATAGATAGATGGATAGATGGATATAGATGGATAAATGGATTGATGGATTGATGGATAGGTGAGTGGGTGGATGGATGGGATGGATGGGATGGATGGATGGATGGATGGATGGATGGATGGATGGATGGACAGACTGACAGGTGGGTGGATGGGTAGATGGAGAGACAGATAGTATGCATATATAGTACAAACACAGAGGCACATGCACACACAGGTTTGGTGTTGAAATAGTAGCGGCGGGCTGCTTCCCGCCACCCGGCTAGCTTTACCCGAAATAATTACACGGAAACTGTATTCTTTTAAACACTGCTTGGCCCATTAGTTTTAACCTCTTATTCGCTAGCTCTTACATATTGATCTAACCCATTTCTAATATTCTGTGTAGCACCACGAGCTGGTGGCTTTCCAAGGAGGATCTTAACCTGCATCTGTGTCCGGTGGGAGAATCATGGCAACTGCCTGACTCAGCTTCTTTCTCCCAGCATTCTGTTCTGTCTACTCCGCCTACCTAATTTTCTGTCCTATCAGAGGCCAAGCAGTTTCTTTATTACTTAACCAATGAAACAACAAATAGAAAGATGACCCTCCTCCATCAGTTTGGCTTCTCCTAGTGTGGAGCCTCTGGAATGCATGGAGTGGACCTAAACCTTCAGCAGGTCTGGTTTCATAGAACCAGAAGGCCTCCCTCAGGCTAAAAACCCTTTTGAAGGTCATAGACTATAGAGTGAAGTATAGGACCATTGCCTTTGAAAGTCTTACCCATTACACAGAATAAAATCCCTTATTTGACTCAAAAATTCCCAGGGCAAAACTAAGAACAAGAACCACCCCACAAGCCTAGACCCTTTTAGGCCTGCCCCAGAGTGTCAGCAGACTAGAGCTCAGGGGCCGCCTGGAGAAATGAGTCCATATGGGAGAGGCTCATTTTGACAGCTACCAGAACAACGTGTGCCCACTGCACCCAGCCCAGCAGACACACCCATTTGGTCCACCTCTCTCTGAATTACATGCCTTCCTTGACTTCCTGTTGTGCTTTTGTTTTGCCACGCATTGTTATGTTTGATTCGACTGTTTATCTCCCTGAACGTGGGGCAGGTTTTCAACCCCCACGGTCCATAACATATGAGATAAAATGTCATCCTTGACTCTTTCCCATTCTGCCTCTCGAAAGGCTTAGGATCCACCCACGCTGTTCACCACCCTGCTTGTACTTCGGAGGACTCCCCTAGAGACTCAGAAGCCTTGACTCCAGCCTCCACCTTCCACCAATGTGGTTAGGCCATTACTGCTCACCAAGTGCTAGCAGGGAATCCAGAGGTAAATCACACAGCCCGGCCCTGAGGAACTTGGTCAAATAGTAGGGGCAGACACACTGATGCTTTTGTGAGTTCAAGAACGTCACTGTTAGCTTTGCCCAGGATGCCATAGAGTCCCATAGTGAAATTCTCTGTGGACCCAAGGAGTGGAGCTGGGGACCCAAGTCAGAGAGTGACTGCAGACACTGAGAAAGGGTGTCACCCATCCCTTCAGCAGCTTCCCTGAGTGGCAGACCATGTTTCCAGGCCCTTCCTGCGGGGGAGCCAGGCATAGAAACATGACTAATGGTGAGTTTGAGGGTCAGGCACAGGGCTGTGGGTTCAGACTCAGTCAAAATTATCCTGGGAAACCTTTGAAATTGCCAGATCCTGAGTCCTTAGAAAGTTCCACGATGATAATTTTTGTTTTTCTTGGCTTTTGAGCCCCACTTCGTCTCCCTTTCCCCCAGAGAGTGAAGGAAAGGGCTTATTTTGAAACAGAGAAGAACTAGGAGTAAATAACAGGATTTTTCTTTTGTGGTTTTTATGCTGAAGGAAAGGTTCATTTAAGTTAAAGATGCATGTCATAGGCTCCACTAGACAGTGGTGGTGAGGGCCAGGGACAAGGCAGCCCACACAAAGCTGAGTGAGCCCTGTTCTACAGCTGGACTTGTCACATCTGCCTGGCCTAGCGTGAGCGGCTTGATCAAAGTCCAGTTTGATGGTCTAGCTAGGTCTAGCCCATCAAGAGTGTGTCTCCAGGGTCTATCTAGGTCTAGCCCATCAAGAGTGTGTCTCCAGGTTGATGTGGAGAAGGACGGTACCATGTCTCATGCTACCACCTCTGGTTTTTCATGCAGATCAAACCCAGGGCTTCATGCGTGCTAGACACCCCACCAACTGAGCTACATCTCTAGCTCTGGAAATATTTTAGTGGGACCCCCTTCCTACCATTTGTGCTACTCCTAAACAGACCCTGTCTCTCTGCCTTACCTCCAAATTCTTCCAGCTAGGAGCCAGAGGTAGCTCTCTCCTCAGCCTGCCTTTAGCAGTCTGTCCCCAGTCCCCAAGTCCATTCATTTACTCCCCCAGTGGTTTACAACATGTCATCCCTGGTCTCACAGCACTGGGCTGTGTGGACACCATCTCATTAGAGATGATAGTCCTTGTGCATCTCTGCGTATCAAGTTGGGGGTACTTGTGGGAGGGGATGGCTGCCTGCAGGGTACTAGGAATTGGGGCCGTATTGTCTTCCTTACCAAAGACACTGCATATTAAATCTAGAAAAATATCCAGGGATGATGACCTTTAATCCCAACACTTGGGAGGCAGAGGCAGGTGGATTTCTGTGAGTTCGAGGCCAACCTGGTCAATAGAGCTAGTTTCAATACAGTCAGGGCTACACAGAAAAACTCTGTCTCAGAAAACAAATGAACTAACAAAAAAAAAAACCTGGAAACATATGTTTTATTCCAGAAATAAGAGCTCTTCAGTTCTTAGGGCACATAGTGCTTTTATCTCACTTGTTTATCCGTTTCTAATAAAGACCAAGGTATAGGAACTTGTTCCCACTTTTCTTTGCAACAACCAAGCGCAGCTGATTCCTGATTTCTGTTCGGGGTGGTAGGTAGCAAGGCGCTCACGCCTGCCTCCTGGATTGGCCTGAATGCCTCTGCTCAGCGCCATCTGTAGGAGTGGGGAACATTTTGGCCCAGAGTGGCAAAATAAAATAAACCTTCAGAAATCATCAGTGGTCTGTGCAAAGCATCCTAGCCTGTGAATATCGAGCCCCGATGTTTCCAACATTGCCACGGCTAAACAGTTCAAGTTTACCAAACGAACGCATGCCTGGGCGCCTTATTTACCACTGTTGGCTTGAAGTTGGGGTGTGGGTGTCCAGGCCTGCTGTTAAATAAATTCAAGGGTGTTGGAATGGATGTGGGAGAAGGGATGGTGGCCGGAAGGCTTTGTGGGAGGTACCCGGTAGCTGTGGCTGCCAGAAACTATGAGAAAAGTCGGAGGGAGGGAAGAGCCTGGACCATTGAGGAGGGGGAGCTGAGGAATGAGGCATACTGGAAGATGGCAGAAGAGAGGGTTGGTGGGCTAGCAGACCTCACAGGTTTATAACAAGACTGATTCAGGGCTGGTGTTTATAGTCTCTGCAGTTGTAAATACCGAAGATGTCTCATGAGACAGTTCTGGACAAATGGGACTTAGTTGCCTTTGGGTGGGTCATCTAGCAGACCGCTGGCCACAGGAATGGGGATGCAGAGGCAGAGGAGAAGCAATGGCAATGGCCAGTTGGCTTAGAACAGAAATCTGATCTGGTTACTGTCTGTTTAAAACCTTCCAGTGACTTCCAGTTGACTAAATAGAATTTCCCCGGGGGTAAACAAAACCCTCCCAGATCTGTCCCTGCTAATCTCACTGCATCATGCCTCAACACAGAAACCTATGCCCCAGGCCTGCTTAGCAACTCAGAGCTCTTGAAATGAGTCATGCCTTTGTTCTTGCCAGTTCTCGGGCTACTGGGCCCCTTCACCCCATTACTTGGTCTGCCCAGAAAATCTCTTCCCATCTCTGTTCTGAGCCTTCACAACCCTAACAAGCCAAAGAGATTCTTTCGATTCTCTCTCTCTCT
>NW_004949204.1:589170-599386 GCF_000317375.1 Microtus ochrogaster
CACGCATGCACATACACATATACACACATGCACACGCATACATACACACACACACCTTTTTATTTTTTATTTTTTGCCATTCTTGACCTTCATGTGTTCATCAACTTCTCTTCTCTCTGTGCTGAGGTTTGCCTGTCTCCTGAAGGTAGAAACTTAGTTAACTTTATATCATTCATCAGCTCTTGGAGAGAGCCTAGGTATAAAAGACACTAGTTAACTTGTCTAAGGAATCAATGTAAGCCACTCCTTCTCTATGGGAATTGCAAGACTGTGTAATGAGTGCTCCTTGTGTCCCCAGGGCTCAACGAGGCTGGGGAGAGCTCAAAGCCATCATCTCTTCTTTCTTTACAGCTGGGGTATGGCCGTCAATGTGTACTCCACATCTGTGACCAGCGAGAATCTGAGTCGCCATGATATGCTCGCGTGGGTCAATGACTCCCTGCACCTCAACTATACCAAGATCGAACAGCTTTGTTCGGGTAGGTGACCCATGGGAAAGGCTCACATGACTGTAACTAACGTGAAGATGAAGAGCAGGGAGAGCACGTGATACTTAGAGTCGGAATCAGAAAACTGAGGCTGCAAAGGTGGAGAGCTGATGGGGCATTCCTGGGTGACCAGAGCCAGGACAGACAGGGAAGCCAGCATTTAACAGCATGGGGTCCCATGGAGCCACTCTGAGTCCAACTCTGTTCTCTGCTGCAGCCCTTGTAGGTGCCAGTTTTCCCATCCAGTCAAAGAGCCATCCTCTGTCTCTGTCAGGTGACTATAGGGCTCTCCTACTCACTGAAGTGCTTGGAATGGCACCAGTACATGGTTTGGACCAGTATGGGGGCTGGGCAGGTAGCTCAGTGGTACAGTGCCTGTCCCATATTTGCAGGGCCCTGGGTTCAGTCCTTAGCACCACCACCAGATAAATACATAACTGGTGATCATGGATGTTCTTGTAAAGCCAAAAAGAATTCAACCGTATCTAACATCCCAGATGGACAAGCCCTAGCTGCAGGAAAAGGGAAAGGGACCAGGCTTTGGGAAGTAGAGCAGCAGGGGCCCTGGTGGTGGGGGAGGCCCCTTCGTCAGCCATGCCTCTCTCCTCACAGGGGCAGCCTACTGCCAGTTCATGGACATGCTCTTCCCTGGCTGTGTACACTTGAGGAAGGTCAAGTTTCAGGCCAAACTAGAACACGAATACATCCACAACTTCAAGGTGCTGCAAGCAGCCTTCAAGAAGATGGGTGTCGATAAAGTAGGTGTCTGTACCCCTGGGGTCCATGAGGAGCGGTGTAGCCCTGGGGAAGAAGATGACCCACCAGCCAGGGTGACAAGGGCTACTTGGTTTATTCCACCACATGTCTTTATACCCTGAACCCCAAAAAGAATGCTGTTCACCCAGCTCAAGTCACAGTGAATGCACCCGCCCAGACCCCACCGAGACAACACCTCCTTCCCTTTCTCCTCATGGGCCCGCCCACTCCAGATGTTAAGGCTCTGAGTATGACCCCTGCCACATCTCTTCAGAGGCCCACAACATGCCAGCTGGCTATGCTGCCCGTATGGACCCTGAGCCTCCAGTTCACCTGCGGGCGGCAGGATCACCTCCCACACAATTTTTCCTGTGCCTGTAGGAAAGGAATGTCCCTGAGTTCCTCCCTGGTGGGGCCTGCCAGCCTGCTTGTCCTCTCTGGTGCCATGGGAGGGGGTGCAGATGGAGAAGGTAGACAATGCTGTGGCCTAGGCCGGCTTTCCTGTGCTCACAGTGGAAGGCCGTCCTCCACAGCAGCTGCCTAAAATGATGTGCTTCTGTGGTCTATTTCAGATCATTCCTGTAGAGAAACTAGTGAAAGGAAAGTTCCAAGATAATTTTGAGTTTATTCAATGGTTTAAGAAATTCTTTGACGCAAACTATGACGGGAAGGACTATAACCCTCTGCTGGCGCGGCAGGGCCAGGACGTAGCGCCTCCTCCTAACCCAGGTGATCAGATCTTCAACAAATCCAAGAAACTCATTGGCACAGCAGGTAACATGCCCAAGCTGGTGGAGGGAGTTTGGGGGGCTGGGCCGGCAGGGCTATCCAGCCAGGAGTGCCCCCTGGGCTACCGGCCCAGCCCTGCCAGCCTGGAGGAGACTGTTATCACGGAGTTCAGATGACATCACCTGCTGCTTACCTAGATGGGGAGTTCCATTTTGGGGTGAGAGGGCTCTAAACGTTGTCCTGAGAGGGGAGCCACCTGTACCAGGTATGGTAGCAGCTTGCTGAGACCCAGGATGCTTTGTTGAATAACATGAGCTAGCTTGTTTGCCTCAAGCTGGGTGGGGCCTGGCTCCACTGTCCAGAGCCATCAGGCTGAGCTCCCGGAGCCTGGACCCAAGCCCCTTGTGTATCCCTGCCCACTGGATACCCGAAAGCAGGTTCCAAAATCCCATAGCCCAGAGATTCCTTTCCAGAAATGAAACCTTGCTGGGCTGCTAGGAGCAGCAACAGAAGCAATGAGGCCTGTGGTGACAGCAAGTGTGTGGCAAGAAAGAGGGGAGCAGCTCCCAGCCGCATCTGACCCGTCATAGCAGAGCCACCTCCTCCGTTTGCGCTGCTGTCCTGCCTGGGCCTGGCCCACCCAACTGCTTGCTTTGCACTAGAAGCAGCTGCTGTCTAGGGAGGTGCCAGTTGCTAAGAGCAAGTAGCCACAGCATGCAGGCTGTGCTAGGGAGGAGCCTGTGTCCTCCACCACCGTGCGATACAGGTCCAGCCCAGCAGGGGGAAACGGAGCCCAAACTGAGAGGGAGCTGGAGGGGTGGGGCTGAGATTCACTGAGGGTGGCTTTGGCTTCTGCTGGGACAGACTGCATCAGCTGCTCTCTTGGGTCTCATCTGTCAGTATAGAGCCAACCAACTCCCCTTCATCAAATTCACCATCCAAGTGTCCTGCATCCCGCCCTCAGGCCAGCTCTCCTCAGGTCCCAATACCCAGATCACCTTTCCTTTAGCTTCCTGTGGCACTCACGCTCCCAGGCTTGCCAAAGGGCTGTGCAGTGGCTGTAGTGTCACATGTGGCTGAGGCTGGAGGCCTAGATGTAGCTGCTCTTCTGAGGGAGAGTGTCTGTCTGTTGCATGGTCCTCATACCGGGGTCTCATGGGCTGTGCCGTGTCGTCTGACTCTTGTCCTCTGGACAGTTCCGCAGAGGACGTCCCCCACAGGCCCCAAGAACATGCAGACCTCTGGCCGACTCAGCAATGTGGCCCCACCCTGCATCCTTCGGAAGAATCCCCCATCAGCCCGAAATGGTGGTCATGAGGCTGATGCCCAGATTCTTGAGCTCAACCAACAGGTGAGTGGGATAGGAAAGGGGAGTTGACGCTGGGGACAGGAGGGAGGCAGGCAGAAGCGTCAGAGGCAGGACCATCTGGCATAAATACTTCTTCCTGCCTAAGCAGCTGCTGGACTTGAAGCTGACGGTGGATGGGCTGGAGAAAGAACGAGACTTCTATTTCAGCAAACTGCGTGACATCGAGCTGATCTGCCAGGAACACGAAAGCGAAAACAGCCCTGTCATCGCGGGCATCATCGGCATCCTCTACGCCACTGAGGTGAGCCCTCACTCACCCCTCCACTACTCTACCAAGATTGGAAAGCAGGCTAGACCTCTGGACCTGGGGCCACTTGGCCCTGTCTCTAGACTGTGTGTGGAACCTGAGCCCTCAGTCTGGGCAGCTGGCTCACTGTTCTCTCTCCTCCTCTCCAGGAGGGATTTGCACCCCCTGAGGATGATGAAATTGAAGAACACCAACAGGAAGACCAGGACGAGTACTGAGGGCGGCACCAGCCCTGACTGACTGTGGCTTCCCTGCCCCCCCATGCCCACCCCACATTATAAGTCCTTTCCTACAGCCAGTCAGCCAGCCGGGTGCTTTGTGTCAGTGCCGCAGCACTGGGGAGCTGGGCAAGTGGGGTTCGGGAGGTTGGGGCTGGTAAGAGGATGAGGCTCTGTCTGGGTCCCTCAAGTGGCACTGGCCCAGGGGATGTCCAGGACCCCTGTCCACTCCCCACTCCTATTTATTTCCGTTGTCTCCATGCTGTGTTGGCCAACACTTTCCAGGGTGCTGCCGTCACCCACCAGCCAGCCCCCTGCTCCCCGACAGCCGGCAGCTGTATATTTGACAAAGGCATTGGTATATTTTTACTTACTGGATTGTCCTTGCACTTTACTGCTCTTCTTCAGGGCTGACAGCAGGGCTCGGGGCAGTCTTCCTGGCTTGGCTCCCCTTCCCTATAGCCGAGACTGGGCAGGACTCACCAATTCTTATTTATTTTGTCTTTTGACTTCTCTCTCAGTAGTTGAGGGAAAGGCTGGTATGAGGAAGGGGGTAGGGGGTTGAGGAGGCAGTGCTGGGAGTCCAGGGGTCAGGGAGAGAGAAGAGAGCATGAGAGGGATAGAAATGACCTCCTGGCACTGGGCTCACCCACCCAAGGCCCCTGCCTCAGCACTGAAGCCCAGCACTGCCCCAAGGCTTCCTAGCCACTCCCTCCTGCAGCCTGGTTATACCACACAGACTCTGCCTGGCCCCCATTTTCTGTCTGTCCCCCATTCTCCCACCTCCCCATCTTTGCCCCCTGGGCACTAGCCTGCATATGTGTTCACTTTTATTTAAATAAATTTGTGTGGTAAAAGTCCTTGCCATGTTTCCCTCAACCGAGCCATAGCCAGATATCAGGGCACATCCCCTTCTGTCCTCCTCTCTCCTGAGGGACAGCCATGCAGCATAGCTCACATTATCAGAAGCCACCACTGTCACTGGGCTTCAACCTACACCCAGCTCCCAAGGCTGCTAACTGCTCTTGAGGCAGATTTTATGTGACTCCTAGAATGGGTTGGCACCAATAGTCCTGAAAATGACTTGATCAGGTTGATGAGTAGCATGAGTTACTCATGGCTGTTATTTTTTTATTATTATTATTATTATTACACTCACATTATCTTGATGAGTAGCATGAGTTTATTAGGGATATAGTATTACTGTTATTATTATTATTATAATCACATTATCTTGATGAGTAACATGAGTTTATTAGGGACAGCTTACAGGCTAGTGGATGACAAAAACACCTTCTACACATACCCCTACTGTAAGCAGAGGTTTTCGTCAGGACCACCAGCTCCCAAAATAACCATACAGTGACTTACTATAATTATAAATGTTTGACTGATAGCTTAGACTTATTACTAGCTAGCTCTTTCAGCTTAAATTAACCCATATTTCTTATCTATGCTCTACCATGTGGTGGTACCTTTTTCAGCACAGCATGTTCATCTCCTGTTTCCTCAGTGTCTGCTGGTGACTCTGCCCTTCTTCCCAGTGTTCTCTCAGTCTGGCTTTCCCACCTAACCTCTTCCTGCCTACTTATTGACCAGTTGGTTCTTTATTTGGTGGTGCACGCCTTTAATCCTAGGACTTGGGAGGTAGAAGCAAGCAGATTTCAGTGAGTTCAAGGCTAGCCTGGTCTACAAGAGCTAGATCCAGGACTGGCTCCAAAAACTACAAATAAACCCTGTCTCGAAAAAAAAAATGAGAGCAAAACATCTTTACAGTATACAAAAGGATTGTTCTTCAGCATTTCCCCCTTTTTATCTAATTAAAAAGGAAGCCTTTAATATGCAAGAATTTCAACTGCACTATCCAGTCCATTTGTATTTGGCAAATTTAGAGAAAATACTCTATTATCTATCTTAATCTTTGTGAGTCTAAAGTTTTATGCCTAATTTATTTTTATCATAACTAAGGAAAGGTAAGTCTAACTATTTAGTCTTTAACTCCATCAAAGACCATAGAAGGATATAATATTACCTAATGGCAGAGACATCTGGCTGCCTAGACAGTCACCCAAAGTTCCTCTGTAATGTTGGCATATCCATCTTTAACATACAGGCCTAGTATATCTGACAAACATTTCTGAGAAACAAGGAATTTTGATGGATTGTCCTGCCTTGTCAGAGTTTGGCAGTCACTCCATTTTGCATCCTGCTGGTCCGGTTTGGACAGCACCCTCTCAGCAACTGAGGCAAGGACAGTTTCTTTGCAGAGTGGCTAGCTTTTTGCCACAAAGAAAGCAAACTCCATGCAGAGTTTCTTCGATGTCCATCATCTTCTCTGAAGTAAATTGGTGCTTTTAGGAGCAGATGTGTCTCACTGACAAGAAAAGCCTTATATTATTAAAACATTTTAAATGTTATACTCTTTAGGTTTTTGAAGTATTTGAAGCTCACCTATCTATCTAAATATATCTGTTTAACCTTGAAAATACTTAATAAGACTACAAGTTTGATTACTATAGATGACTACAAATCTGTATTTCTTAATTATACATTACATTTTTAATGAGCTGCATAAACACATAAACCCAAACAAGAGTAGAAACACACATACAGTGTAACAAAAATAACTTTAAATTTGTATCAGTAAACCAAAATCCATACCAATGTAAAATATTTAAGATTAATAGTTGCTTTTTGGATTAAAGTAGATTTAATAATCTACCTTTTTATTTCATCTTGTCTGTATTCCCCCCTTTTTTAGAAAGAAATCTTTGATTTAACTTTTTTGTTTAGCTTTATTCCTGACTATGACCAACACAACTTGTAACCAACTCCCCTTAAATGATGACAAACATCCATAACCCATCTCTTGGGAATGTGGGCATTGTTTTCTCTAGAGTGCTTCCTATTATCCTTGACATTTTGGGGGGAACCTTGAGGATATCAGGATAATGGTTAAGTCTCGGCTGGAGTAGTCTATAAGGGTAGATCACCTCAGCCAGCAGCTGTTGTTCTGGATGCAGAACTCTGAAGAAATTACAATAGAGGTGTTCTGAGATGCTGGTTCACCTGAGCCATTCATTTTTATTGTTATCTGGTTCCCTTTCTCTGAAAATACATAAACTTTCAAAGGTAACATATATATATCTGCATTAATACAAGTATAGACTTGTGCTGTACACAAGTTAGCCAAAGATAATTTTTATTTTATGTTTGAGTAAGTAAAATATGTTGTATGTCATAGTTTTTCTAGGTTTATTTCTTTATGTCTGTAGCCAAGATTTTCAGGGGGTCTTCCTCCATCAAACATGATCTTCTCTAACCCTGAACAAATCTATAGCCTTTCATTTTCTATGGGAACAAAAGCATAACCCCTTCCACAAAGCAACACACCTTTTGATCTCCATTTTGAAGTCAAAACATTTAAAAAATACATAGGTTAGATTAATCCATCAGCCATCACAAGCCAGTGTCTCTTAGCAACTATCACTTGTTCATCAGCAATCAAAAAAATCAAGACAGCCCAGTAACATACAGAATCCAGACTCCCTTAGTATTTTTCATCTTTTCATGACCTTTTTCCTTTACATTATTTTAATATTTCTTTAAAGAGTTTATTATTTTTAATTTTTTTCTAGGACTGTCTATACTCTTTCTCTTTTCTCTCCCAAGCCTATGTACATTTGTGAACTATAACCCACTTAGAGGTTTTTCCCATCTGGATCTGTCTTTACTGTGTATCTGCAATCTTTTCTGTCTGCATGACCAAAACCTTAAACCACTGCATAGTTTAGCTCATGGTGTCCTGCCAGCTGTCTTCTCCCCCCTCAATTCCCTGAGAGCCTAGCCTCATGCTCTAGGAAGTTTTTTGTTCTACGCTGCTTTGAGCATTTTTACCTAGTTTCTTTATCTTGACCACCGGTTTCCCAAATAATCACACAGAGACTGATTATTAATTATAAATGCTCAGTCAATAGCTTAGGCTTATTACTAACTAGCTTTTTCAACTTAACTGTATTTCTTATCTACGCTCTGCCATATATGGTGGTACCTTTTCTCAACATGGCACATTCAACTCCTGTTTCCTCTGCATCTTCTGGTGACTCCTCCCTCCTTCCCAGTGTTCTTTCTCCCAGTCTGACTCTCCCACCTAACTTCTTTCTGCCTAGCTATTTGACGTTTGGCTCTTTATTAAAACCAATGAGAG
Source organism: Microtus ochrogaster (assembly GCF_000317375.1). Classification (NCBI taxonomy): domain Eukaryota; kingdom Metazoa; phylum Chordata; class Mammalia; order Rodentia; family Cricetidae; genus Microtus; species Microtus ochrogaster. The sequence goes on from NW_004949204.1 coordinate 597,185, forward strand.
CAAAGCAGTGTACAAAAGAATTACTCCACAGCACCCTACTGATCAGTTTTGTACAGTTCTTATGTCTAGAGCAGAGCTGATGCAAACCTGGGCTCAGAGTACTGCTTAATGCTAAGACACCAAAGGTGACTAAAGCTCAGACAGCATAAGGCTCAGACAAAACTAGACAATAAAATAACTGTGTTTACACATACTCAGTCCTTGCCCTTGCCAGGAACTGAGCCAGTTCCAGCAAACACCGTCTAGCTGAAGTAAGGAATGAAATCAAGGATGGCCTGTCTTGCTGCAGTCTGGCACATAGACCCACCAAATGGTAGCTTGCCGCAAGGCAGTTACTCCAGCTAGGATCTGGAATGGTCTCACAACAGGGGTCCCTCAGGAAGAAGGAGAAAGCCTGCAGCTGTGGCTGTAAGATGGGCAGCCCAGAGAGTGGCTGTGGGGTGATGGGGTATACTTGGCTAAGAAATGTCTACATGAGGGGCTGGAGAGTTGGCTCAGAGGGTAAGAGCATTGCCTGCTCTTCCAAAGGTCCTGAGTTCAATTCCCAGCAACCACATGGTGGCTCACAGCCATCTATAATGAGGTCTGGTGCCCTCTTCTGGCCTGCAGGCATACACACAGACAGAATATTGTATACATAATAAATAAATGAAAATAAAAAAAAAGGAAAGTCTACATGATAACCCTCTACTGCTTGTCAAAGTGCTCGTACCTCACAGCAGCTGTGCAGTAAACAAGCCTGGGGCCCAGAGGACAGCCGTGTCTATGTGGTTCCCTTTGCTTTATTTGTGTCTGTGTGTGCATGTGTTATATACTGGGGATAAAAACCAGAACAATACCCAAGTACCCATCTGATGCCCCAGCCCCTGAGCGGGTTGTTCTACAGAGCAAAATGTAACGGGAAGAAGGACTCAGGAACAATTCCATGCCGTCCACATGGACCCACACTCCTGGAGCATGTTTGTTGAAGAGCCATGGTAGCCAAGGCCTTGGAAGCCCAAGAATTCTGATATGAATGCCAGCCCCTTGGGACTCTCTGAGAGCAGTGGTTCTCAACCTGTGGGGTTGACCCCTTTCACAGGGATCACCTGCTGTAAATTTTAAAAAGCAGCATGAGAGGGAAAGATGCCATGCAACAGAGCTCAGGTGGAGAGGTTTTTTATTGGGGGAAAATGAATGGGAAAAGGGGAGGGAAGGAGAGAGGGAGACTGGCCTCTGGGACAGGAGCAGAAGGGAAGAGAGAGAGAGAAAGATGGGCGGTGGGCAGGGCTCTTTTAAAGAGGAACATAGTAAATGTGCACAGAAGGTGCTCTTAGTGGCTACAGCTGAGGACGTATACCCAAGACCAGGCCAGTACAGATGCCTGAAGACTAACATCACCTAAGACCATCAGAAAACATATATTTACATTATGATTTATAACAGCAAAATTACAATTATGAAGTAGCAACATAAATAACTTTATGGTTGGGGGTCGCCACAACATGAGGAACTATATCCAAGCACCACAGCTTTAGGAAGGTTGAGAACCATTGACCCAGACCATGCATAAGGAGGCTTGCTTAAGGTGGTAGAGATCTTGGACTAGAATTTGCTATTTATGTACATGTGTGTATCTGTGTGTGGCTATGTGCACATGCATGTGTGTGCTCTCTGGTGCCAGAAGAGGGCATTAGATCACCTGGGGCTGTAGTGGGAAGACCAAGTGTTTCTCATCACAAAATAGGGCCTGGCCTCTTCTGTGACCATATACATGTGATATCGGCGATGGAACAAAAGGAGCATTGTTGGTGTCTGAGTAGAGGCGAACAGTGACCTGAGAAGTTAACAGATTGGTGATCAGCTCAAAGACATTTCATCTTGGAGCTCCCTGAGACAGTCAGTCATGCTCAGGCCTGACTGGGATGGAGGATCCCAGAGGCTGCAGGGCTTGGTCATCCCTCACCTGCCTCCCCTCTATGACTCATCCTTCACGCAGCTCCGTGTTTTGTTTTTGTAAGAATCCTGTCACCTAGCCATTGTTTTCTAAGGTCTAGAGAATAAAGTCCAGATTTGGCAGCCAAGATCCTTTTACAGGGCTGGAGAGATGGCTCAGCAGTTAAGAGCACTGGCTGTTCTTCCAGAGGTCCTGAGTTCAATTCTCAGCAACCACACAGTGGCTCACAACCATCTTGGTGCCCTCTTCTGGCCTTCAGGTGTACA
>NW_004949204.1:599486-610586 GCF_000317375.1 Microtus ochrogaster
ATAAATAAAGAAAAAGAGGAAGATTCTTTTTGAGCCCTGTCATGTTGAACTACCTGTAGTTTTACCACCCTAGACCTTTGTCTAAATTAATAAAGCCATACAGGTGAAGTAGTCTCTCCACTGGCCATGATCCCCAACCAATGAAGATTCTCCCTTCCTAGGAGCCATCTCAACTGCCACCTGTTTCAGGAACACTGCCTTCGTCCTTCTAGGGCGTCATTCATCCCCACAGTTGAACTGTACTGCCTTTAATCCCAGCACTCGGGAGGCAGAGGCAGGTGGATCTCTCTGTTAGTTTGAAACCAGCCTGGGCTACAGCGCGAGTTCCAGGACAACCAGAGCTGCACAGAGAAAACCTGTCTAGAAAAATCCAAAGAAGGAGAATGAAGAGGATGAGGGAAGACAGAACAAGAAAAAACGGGACTAGTCCCATTTCCAAGCAGGCCCAGCCCACAGGTGCCGGCAGAGTAGTAATTTTTAGCCGCAGGGGCGGGGCCTGGCTGCCGCCGGCCACTCCCCAGACCCGCCACGCGGTGGCGCGGACGGACTACGAATCCCAGGCTGCTTTGCGGCGGCGGCGGCAGCGACGACGTGGCACCCGGGGAAGGCCGTGCGGGCTGGAAAGCCAGGAGGTAGTGGAGCCGAAGTCATGTCGGCCAAGGCAGCGGGCCCCGGGGGCTGGGAGGTGGTGAAGAAGGGCCGGCGACCTGGAGCAAGTGGCGGTGGACGAGGAGGCGGCGGCGGCGGTGATCGCCGAGCGCTCGGGGAGGCGAACGGAGTGTGGAAATACGATCTGAGCTGTGAGTACCCGCCGCCGCCCACCTGGGCCTGTGGGGCAGGGGCAGGGACGCGGCGGAGCAGCTGCGGAAGCCGGGAGCGGATCTGCGGGACCCCGGCCACCCCGCCTGAAGTGCCGGAAGAGGTGGCCATCCCCACCGCACTGGTCAGGAAGCGGAGGCCCAGCGAAGCCGACTCTCGAGTCGGAAGAGAATGGAATTTCGATCTCCATCTGTTAAGGCCTTTGCACACAGCACCTTGAGCTGTCCCGGCCCTCGTTGGCCAGATGTCTGACGAGTGACTGGACAGAGGCATTGGGGCTCCCACACTGTGCTTCTTCTAAAGTAACCAGCGTATCTGGGAGGGGTGGATGCGAAGCCCAGGACTGGTAGGGATGACCCGAAATACACTCCGACCAGAAGTTAATCTCTGTGTCACCGACCCCATAGTCTCCGGAGGAGGGGAGAAAGCTTGCCACTTGTTGAGTATAGAGCTGTCATTTCAGAACCAGCAAGAACTGGGAGTGGGAACCATGCTGGGGAAATTCCACCTTCAGAGACTAGCAGCCAGAGCCCTTGAAGCCCACCCTCTGTACCCGAGACTGGCTGAACTCCCTCCCACGTGCTTTGCTTTATCTGATAAAGAACTGGAAGAGCCAGGGACCTGCTGGTGGGGACTGGACCTGCTGGTGGGGACTGGACCTGCTGGTGGCGACTGAAATCAGCCACCACAAGGGCTCTTTGCTGTGCTTCTAAAGCTCCCAAGGGAGGAGCTGGGGACAGCATCTCACAGTAAATGACTTAGGTGCCCCTGCAGAGAAGGGAACACTGTGCCTTGAGCCCTGGGGTCTTAAGGGTCTGCTGTTTTCTGCCTGTCATCATTTCAGCACCAATCCAGACCACGAGCACTCTTTATGAGCGTGGCTTTGTGAAAGTCGTGAAGGGACAGAATAAAGAGCAAGTTCCACCCCCTGCTGCGGAGCCTAAGAAGCCAGCAAACAAGAAGCAGCCAAAGAAGGTGGCAGCTGTCAACAGCCAAAATCAGAAGCAGGGCCCATTCCGAAGCCTGGAGGATGCCCTGAGAGCTGTAAGTGGACCTAGGCGTAGGGTGCAGAGAAGATGTGGAAGGTAAGACTGTCAGACGAGAGGAATTCCAGCAAAGATGGAACGCCAAGGGACAGAAGGAAGTAGGATGTTCCTAAGAACCTTAGGCAAGAGGAGTGATAGAAACCCAAAAACAAGATGGAGGTGATGAAAGGCTGGCTTGGGTCCTCTGTCCCTTAGAAGCTGCCGTCTTTCATTCCCGTCTGCCCTCTGTTCTCGCCCTCGAATGTGTGAAGGGCCGACAGGTGTATGGCGTTGAGACCAGCATTCTCAGCTGTCCTGCCCCACACTTACTTAGGATCTGGGTGTGGCAAAGTCGTAGCGTCCACATACGCAGGCCTCCTTCAGCCACCACCCACCTGCCCCTATTTGCCTTCCCTGCCCCTGTTCACTCACCTGAGAAGTCTCTCCTTGACAGCTGGATGTGACAGCTCTGCAGAAGGAACTGGACAAGAGCCAGAGCGTATTCACTGGGAACCCCTCTGTGTGGCTGAAGGACCTGGCCAGCTATCTCAACTACAAGCTCCAGAGTCCCCGGAGTGAGCCCACCCTGAGCCAGTATCCGCATGGTTAGTCCCCCACCCCTCAGCTCAGATAAGGATGTTCTGAAAGGGTGAATATTCCTGAGAGCCCAGTACCTCCACTGTCCTGACTCGGACATGTGGCTGTACAAGTGGTGGGATCTTCTTGGGGAAGAGAAAGCCAGCCTGGGCGCAAGGGCAGCCTGTCCTAGCTCTCACAGAGGCCAATGGCCCCAGATTATCCCTACAGCCTCGTGAACCGAGAGCTGCGTGGGATCATCCGAGGGCTGCTGACCAAAGCTGCAGGGTCTCTGGAGCTCTTCTTCGATCACTGTCTGTTCACCATGCTGCAAGAGTTGGATAAGACACCAGGTAGGAATGTCCGTGAAAGGTGACCGTCTTGAGAGCCTACCCTTTTTTTCTTGCTGCTGTAGTCATCAGTTCCCTTCCCAACAAGAAATGTCCTAATCGCCTCAGACGTTTCTGGGAGAGAAGGGAGGAGGAGATAGGGCTTGGGATTGCAGCTGGGGAAAAAAAAGTGTGGGGTGCCAAGTCGTATGAGTGGATCTAAGAGCATACGTCTCTCTAGGGGAGTCGCTACATGGATACCGCATCTGTATTCAGGCCATTCTGAAGGACAAGCCCAAGATTGTCACCTCAGACCTGGGCAAGGTAAGCCTTGGGTGGTACTGGGGACACTAGGGGTAGGACTAGGGAAACTAGACAGAGTCTACATCGTTAGGTTTGGTTGTGGGAGGGAGTAACACATAATATCACTAGCATTTACTGTGTGTCTCTGTTGGATAAGGTTGGCATTATGGAATACTCTGTTGGTATTATAGAATGGCTGGACCATAGAGAGGTACCATAGCCTTCCTAGAACTGGTCAGCCAGTGCGTTGAGAGTCAGGGAGAGCATCACTGGACTCTCTGTGCCACACTGCCATAGGGTTCCACTGTTCTTGACACCCTTCCCACCTATACCTGTCTTCCCACTGGGATCTGTAGTTCTGGTGTGCTAACCTATAACCTGCCCCTTCGACCCATCTCCTCAGTTCCTAGAACTTCTGAGGTCCCACCAGAGCCGACCAGCAAAGTGCCTGACCGTCATGTGGGCCTTGGGGCAAGCAGGTTTTGCTAACCTCACTGAGGGACTGAAAGGTAACAGACAAAGAAGGATGGATTGGTCTCTTCTCTGATGCCCCTGTGCATGAGCCTGAGACTTGCTGACTTTTGACTTTACAGTGTGGCTGGGGATCATGCTGCCTGTGCTGGGCATCAAGTCTTTGTCTCCCTTTGCCATCGCATACCTGGACCGGCTGCTCCTGTGAGTAATGGGGGGACAGCGAGGGGAAGGCCCAGGGTGTCCACAAGAGGCTGTTTCGGCAAAATGGGATGCCGTGATCCTGGTCTCCATAGATGCGAGGAAACTCAGGACCAGCTCCTCCCACCTCCAAGTGTGATGGTGAGGAAGGAAAGGGAGGGAGCCATTGAGGGTTGGGGATGGGGTAGAGTTTATGCCCTTCTCCCTGGACACTGGCTTAGCCAAGGTCATGACTGGAGCACCAGAGTGCTTTCCAACAAGCCTGTTTTTCCTTTCTCTAGGATGCATCCCAACCTCACCAAAGGCTTTGGCATGATTGGCCCCAAGGACTTCTTCCCACTCCTAGACTTTGCCTATATGCCCAACAACTCCCTAACCCCCAGGTAGGACTGCTTTGGAACATGCATACAGGGAGAGTTCCCAGTGCAAAGTTGAGACACCACAGTGCATTTCCATCCCCTCCCCCCCCCCGAAGCCCTAGATTTACAACTGGAAAGTTCCGCAGGAGGTTTCAAGGGGCCTGTGAAGCCCAGAAATTATATGTCTTTGAATGCGACAATTTTTTTTAATGCAACATCGGCCAGTACTTAAGGAGACAAACTTTGCAAGGTGCTTCTGTGTGCAAAGACTCAGAACCATCCCAAGACACTAAGTGACTCTCCCTTCAGGCCAGGGATAAACTCAAGTGTCACAGTTCCATTTACAGCCTGAGCCTGGCCCTCCTCCCCTAGCCTGCAGGAGCAGCTGTGCCAGCTCTTTCCCCGACTGAAGGTGCTGGCGTTTGGAGCAAAGCCAGAATCTACCCTGCACACCTACTTCCCTTCGTTCCTGTCCAGAGCCACCCCTAACTGTCCTCCCGAAATGAAGAAAGAGGTGAGCAGTCCTTCCCTGCCCAGAGTGCAGCTGCGCTTAGTCTCATCCATGGGTGTTCCCTGGTTCTGCAGTTCACTCCACAGCCACCTGCGCCCCGCACTCGTGCTTTCCCAAGCGAGTGTGGGCCTGAGAGGCGGGAGGGTGGTCAGTGGTGGCCTGAGAGGCGGGAGGGTGGTCAGTGGTGGCCTGAGAGGCAGGAGGGTGGTCAGTGGTGGCCTGTCACTTGTAGACAAGATCTGTAAGCTAATGCTGCAGCTCAGGAACCGCACCTACCCCGTGACGGCGTCTCAGCTTCTCAGGAGTCTTGACAGGCTCTCTCAGCTTTCATGATAGACATGTTGTTACCAGAAGCCCCAGCCCTCCTTTTCATCATCATCATCTTCTTTCTTGTTCTGTGCAGCTCCTGGGCAGCCTGACCCAGTGCCTGACTACGGACCCCCTCAGCACCAGCGTCTGGAAACAGCTGTACCCCAAGCACCTGTCACAGTCCAGGCAGGTGGGGGTGGGGTCACCTGTTGTGGTCTACACAGAGAAGCCTCCTAGTGTATGCTTTCAGACTAGGGCTGGTGTGTCATACCAGAAACACCAGTCACTCTTCTCCAGGCTCCCACCTCTCCGTCCAGTGAGAACACAGCTGGGTGGCCTTAAAGAACTACTGTGGGTGGGGTCTTTCGGGACTCAGAACCCAGGGTCTTGGTGGCAGAGAGGGGATGCTGGCCCAGTGGGCTGCTGACTGACAGGAGCTTGCTTCTCCACAGCCTGCTGCTGGAACACTTGCTCAAGTCCTGGGAGCAGATTCCCAAGAAGGTGAGGAGCTGAGAGGATGTGGGAGACCAGAGTCGTCTGGGTTCTCAGTTGGTCCCCTTGACCTCTGCCCTCCCTTTTCTGTGCCTTTGACACTGAGCATTAAGCAAGGTTGTGGCACAAGATGCTGTTACAGGCCAAGACTCACACTCTCATCTCATCTCTTGATATTCTGTAGGCTCGGAAGTCTTTGCAAGAGACCATTCAGTCCTTCAGGCTTGCCAACCAGGAACTTCTAAAGAAGGGCAGTAGCAGCAACGAACATGTTGTCAGCTGTGATACAGCCTGCAAGGTGTGATACCAGCCTCTCCAGTCCATACAGTCCCGCATCTGTCTTGACACACCCTGGGTTGTGCTTGGGTTACATCCCCGTCCAACCTGTCTGTGGATCCCCCTCTACCTCAAGTTTCTGTGTAGGCCTAGCTTGGGGCTTGCGCTTGGAAGCAGAAACCAGGCCTTCTACCTCTGACCACTGTCCTTTTCTCTGCTACCAGGGCTTGTTGCAACAGGCACGGGGTCCTCGACCACCCTGGGCCCGGCTCTTCCTGTTGCTTCTGGTCTTTGCAATAGGATTCTTATGCCATGACTTTCGGTCACACAGCTCCTTCCAGGGTAAGTAGTGGTTGGTAGTCTAGAAAGAGAACATGGTGGTGGGCACAGAGCTATGTGTCGCATTTCCAGAGCCCACCTTGTCCTGATGAGTTCTCAGTGCCACAATGCAAGCACTTTGACCTCGGTGTTCTATGCAGGTTGGATATTCCCTTCAGGTTGGACGATACTCTGCTGGAGAGACATGTTTACAAATCTACAACTCCTAAACACATGTTTTCTCCTTTTAACTCCTGAGGAAGAAGAAAGATTTGGTCTCAGATTAATATCATAGCTAGTAGGAACAGAAAGATAACAGTGGCCACATGTACTTGCTGCCACATATGACAGTCTGAGTTCCATCCCCATGGTACACATGGTGGAAGTCAGCACAAATCCTGACCTCACGTACGTGCTGTGCCATATCCACATGCGTGCACTAAATAAATCACTAAGGGTAGTTTTAAAAAGGAAGAAAGATCACAGCCTAGTAAAAGGCAGATACTCAAGCCTGAGGTCTTCTAACCTCTCAGTCCAAAACTCCACCAATGGCCCATTCTTCCTATTCTTGACCCAGCAGAAGTTATTCAAATCTGGCCTGCAAATCTCCCTCCCAACCTGTCTAGTTAGACCCGAGAGCACACGAAACTGTCCCACTGCCTCCCTGTGCCTGCCCCAGCACCTGTAATGTCTGTCTTCCAAGCCCTGCCCCTGCTCTCCCAGCTCACCAGAGGTTCCCTTTGCAGCCTCCCTCACAGGCCGGTTGCTTCGATCCTCTGGTTTCCTGCCTGTTGGCCAGCAAGTGTGTGCCAAGCTCTACTCCTCCAGCCTGCAAAGCTACAAGTGAGCTCCTACCAAGGAAGGCAGGGTGGTGCCGGTGGTCAGGGCAGGCATGGACAGTGGGAAGTACTTAAACTGTTCCTGTCCTCCCTTTTTTGTCCTTCCTTTGGTGAGCAAGTTGGCCTGGGGAAGCTCAGAATATGCCTCTGTCCTCCGATTTCTCCACAGCTGGCTGCAGGAAACATTGCCAGCCTATAGCTCCCACCTGATTGCTGTGGTACAGCCCGGTTTGCAACTGGCCTGGACATACACCAATGCCACAGTTAGCTTCCTTTCTGCCCACTGTGCCTGTTTTGGTGACAGCTTCACTGGCTTCCTGCAGAGGGTAAGTAAGCTGGAGATCAGGAGTCAGAAGACCCGTCCCCCCAGAGACAGAGTTCTTGGGAGGGAGCAATCCAGCAGGGGCAGAATTTCATTGCCCTGGGTATCTTGTTCCAACCACTCTCCATGGTCCTCTGCAGGCCCAGCTCCCTGAGGCCCTGCACCAGCTCTTCCACTCCTTGAAGGAGCTGCTGCTGCTCTTCCACCACAGTGTGCTGCTGCCCATGTGGCACCTGCTGCTTGTGGCCCTGGCCCAAGCCCAGGAGTACTGCCACGAAGCCTGCAGGTAAGACCTCTACTCCAGACTCTACAGGTTCCTGGTGACCCACTTCTGACCCTGGGGATAGGGTACACCATTCATTTTTGTTACGGCCACTCTGGGATGAATATTATGGGTTCAAGCTGCACCCCTATGAAGTGACACAGTCCCACACATGACACCCAGCCCTCTCAAATGTTCTGCTTTTCTCGTAGAGGAAAAGTGACCTGGGACTGCATTAAGACACAGTTCAGTGAAGCTGCCCGATGGACATGGCTCTGCCTACAGGATGTCACAGTGGCTTTCTTGGACTGGGCACTCGCCATGATATCCCAGCAATAGACCCTGCTTGCCTGACCACTGGTTTCTGTGGTGGCAAGCTATCAGAGACTGTTGGAGGGTAGAGAAGGCAGCTCTCTCTTCACCTGGTGCCTGAGTTCTATCTCCTAGACGAGGGGCCAGGTGCCTCTGCCTCACTTCTCCCATCTTCAGGGCAATGGCCAGAGTTTCTCAGCCTCCCGCTCACAGGTCTGCTAGGTGTCTCAGGCCCAGTTGCACAGCAGCTCCCGGCCTCTTTGGGCTGGTCGCCTTGCTCTACATCTCTCACCCCTCTGTTCCCCCATCTCACCACTTAAGCCCCCACAACCCACCTCCAAAGAAGGGACATAGCCCCCTTTCCTCATTCCTAGTCATAACTTAAGCCACAGCAGGAAAAAGGAAAGGACTTCAGAAGGGCCAACACCATAGTGCTGGGACAGCAGCGTCACCTCCACCAGCAGCATGGGTAGCCATCAGTGGACATGCAGGCCGCATGGAAATGCCTGTTACCTCAGGTCACCCAGAACAAGCAAGCCTTCTGAGGCCACTGGGGCCCTGCTCTGTCAGCGTCCTGGCTTCCCAGTGCTGTTCCTCTCAGTGCTGGAGTCTCTCTCACACCTCAGCAAGAGCTGTCCGCAGCACCACCCACCTGGAGAGCAGCGCCCTTACCTCAGCCTGCCAAAGAGTCAGCGGATGGCTCCTGGGTGGAATAAAGGGCAGAGTGGATTTCTAGCTTTCCTTTCTTATCTTCGTGGGGATTTCCATGGTTGGGGACAGAACAGCAGTCTTGGGCCTCTGCCCTGGGTATTGCACTGATGATTGAGCTTCTGCCAGAGAAAGGCCATCTCTGTCACTCACCACGAGACTCCCAGGATTCAATTGGCTCTGCTGATTTTGTCTGACTTGTCAATGATTTCTTTCCAGAAATTTCCTCCATGTGATTGGGGAGACAGGCAGAGCTGGGAGGTCTCCCAATCCTTCATTTATTAATTGGTTTGTTTTATGAGACTGGTTTATACACCGTAACCCCTGGCGTTCCCAGTGAGAAAAAGTGCTGTCCAAGGGCCAAATGTGGCCTGCTAGGCCAGACTGTCCAACAGTGGTCCAAGTGTCCCACAACATATTCTGTTTGTCCATCAGCCACAAACAAATCAACCCTATCTCATGATTTGGAGAGGACTTTTGACAGCCTGGGGCGGTTACAGCACAAGGCAAGATACTTTACTATCTCAAGCAGAGTTAGAGAATGCTAGCCTGGTGTTTTGTTTCAGTGCAGCATCCTTGAGCATGTTACAATTCTCTGTTGTCTTCTACTCTGTAGTGATTTAACTTGAGTTCATACTTTCTGGTGTTAAAACCCTTAAATGTACCAGCTGCACACCTTTAATCCCCATACTTGGGAGACAGAGGCAGGCAGATTTCTTTGAGTTCAAGACCAGCCTGATCTACAAAGTGAGTTCCAGAACAGCTAGAGCTACAAAAAAACCCTGTCTCCAAAAACAAACAAACTGATGTACTATATTATCTGTAAGTGATGCTAGCACACTGGTAAATTGTTTTCGAATATGTGTTATTTTAGAGCAATTTCAGATTCAGGTCAAGGGCAAAAATAGAGGCTTGTCCTTAACTATCACCACCACATGTGATAGTTATAACTAGGTTATACGAAATGCCCGTATAACTATAACTAGGTTACACGAAATGCCTGTTGTGGATCTGGGGGAGACGACTCAGTGGTCAAGAGCATATACCGCGAGAGGACCCGTGTTCAGTTCCCAACACTCACACTGGATGGTTCCCAGCCATCTATAACTCCAGCTCGGGTCACTGATGCCTTTGGTGTCTTCAGACAGCTGTACTCGTGCACACACACACACACACACACAAATACATTAAGTCTTAACTGTGATGGCATGTGTCCACCACTCTGCAGTCAGATGGGTGTCACTGACCTAGAAATGCTTCCTCAGAGACACTGGGAGTCATTGATCTTGACAATCTCCAGATTTTTGCCTTTCTCACACTGCCATATTTTAAGTTAAATCTCCCACCACAGAGAGAAGTTTCTTTCCCAAAAAGAGCCAAGGGTGGTTTAAGAGGTAGAACCCTTAACTTTAAACATCAACCAACAGCGCTAACAACTCAGAAGAGTCAGTTCAGTAAGTGGTTCCCATTACATTCACCATGTTCTTATTACACCCCAAATTTCTGGGCCATAGCCACATCTCGGTGGTTTGGCTCGGCACACTCCTGGACCCCCTGGCATTGTAGGGCATTATACAGGAACAGAATGCTGCTGTAAAAGACTGTCATGGTAAAGAGTTGGAAGTGACATAGAAATGTCTTTCTAGAAATGTCTTGAGATTCCAGAAGCAAAGTCATATTTGATACTTTTGAAAATGGATGCATTAATGCTGACAGTACTGAAGAAAGTTGTGTGTGGTCTCACATTCAGTTAGATGTCATATTGCTGTCCTCAGCACAGGTTGGTGGGGCAAGAGCCATTGTCCATATAATTTAGGATGAGAGAAAAGGCACAGGCAAATTCCACTATGATGGTAGTGTTGAAGTCAGTAGGAAGCAGTTAAAATTCCTCTCCATAGCTCATAAATCCACTAAGTGAATCTCATAACGCCCAATCAGGACCATCAGCTCACTGATCTCACTGAAGCTAAGCATTTGTGACTATAACAAGTTGTGAATTTGGACAGGCCTACAACTATCACTGTTAAACATGAAGGGGCACACCTCTAATTCCAGCACTTGAGAGGTGGAGGCAAGAGGCTCAATCATCAAGGTCATTTTCAGCCTGGTCTATGAGAGATGCTGTTTCAAAAAAAAATAATAATAATAATAATCCCAGCACTGAAGAGGCAGAGGCAGGTGAATTTCTGAGTTCTAGCCAGCCTGATCTACACAGTGAGTCCTGGACAGAAATCCTCTAGAATTCAACTGTGCTCATTAGGATGCTGCGATGTCACTTGCCTTTGTGACTGATGCGACAAAGCTGGATTTAAACACAAAGCTGCAGGGCCTCAGTGGGAGTCCAGGCTGTGACGCTCAAGGGTTTGTCCTCTCCTCTCACTTAAACTGTCCTTGGTGGAGTGGGGGATGGGCTGTGATGCCAGAGCAGCGACCAGACAGAGTTCATAAACTCACTAAACAGAAAAAGTCAGGGTTTCTGAGCAACTTAACCATTGTTAGGGAACCTAAAACAGTCTTTCTTCAAATAATTCAGCAAAAAGGCAATAAAGGGTTCCTTTTGGAGCGAGGTGTGTGAAAAGTCTAGCGACAACTAATAAGAAGTGTACAGCATTTACTCAGATCATCTTTTAAAAAAGATTTTTCTAGCCAGGTGGTGGCGGTGCACGCC
>NW_004949204.1:610976-612040 GCF_000317375.1 Microtus ochrogaster
GTAGTATGGGTCCTTCAACTTTGTTGTCCACTCTCAATATTGTCGTGGTCATTCAGAGAACCAGGTAATTCAACATGAATCTAAGGATTATAGATTTCATTTATGAAAATAAAATGTCATTGGAATTTTGGCAGGAATTGCATTGAATTTATAGATTTTTCTAGGTAGGGCTGCTATTTAAACAATATTAAACCTTCCAAATCAACTGGCGTGTGTTTCCATTTATTTAAGGTCTTCAATTTCTTTATTATTGTAAGGGGGCATGCATGTCCAAGCGGAGGGATTTGATTCTCGCCTGTAGTGATATTTTATTTGTATTATTAACAAGTAAAGCTTGCCTGAAGATCAGAGAGCAGAGCTAAGCCACTAGTTAGTCACACACCTAAACCACTAGTTAGCCATAGAGGAAAGTTCTTGAATCCCAGCACAGAGGCAGGCAGACAGACCTCTGTGAGTTCAAGGCCAGCCTGAGCTACTTGAACGTGCCTCAATCTAAAAGAGAAACAGCTCACACTTCTGATCACAGCACTTGGGCTGACGCGCCTTTAGTCCCAGCACTAGAGAGAGGCATAAGGCAGGAGGAGTTCAGAGCAGTCTGAGGTCTGGTGGAGAGCATGGCTGTCTGCAGGCTCGCTAGGACTGAATCTCCCTTTGTCTGAGCTTTGGTGAGGTAAGAACTCTCTGATAGCTTGGCTGCTTTGCATTTCCGATCTTTGATCTCTGTGTTTATATTGTTCGTGCTACGCTCTCCTTCCACTGTGGGATCCTGGTGCTTGAACTCAGGTCATCAGAAACTGACTTTCACACAATGAAGAGTTTCTTCTGCTTTTGGATTATGTTCATTGCTCTTTATGTATTTGATAGAATTCACATTGAAGTTGTCTGCTTCTGAATTTCTTTCTGCTGAATGTTTCTGAGTACTGAAATCCTTTTTCGTTCTTCAAGTTTTTCTATAGCTTTCTGAGTCATTCTAGATAACTTGTGTGTTTCCAGGAATTTGTCATCTGTAAGTAGATTGCCTAATTTTGTTATGGAATCACATATAGAACTTACTTTTAGCTGGG